>NC_138302.1:45868747-45878747 GCF_965601325.2 Salmo salar | reverse complement strand
GAGAGAGCAGAGATACATCTAGACAGAGAGAGAGAGATACATCTAGACAGAGAGAGAGAGATACATCTAGACAGAGAGAGAGAGACACATCTAGACACAGAGAGAGAGAGACACATCTAGACACAGCGAGAGAGAGACACATCTAGACACAGAGAGAGAGAGACACATCTTGACACACAGAGAGAGAGAGAGAGAGAGATACATCTAGACACAGCGAGAGAGAGACACATCTAGACACAGCGAGAGAGAGACATATCTAGACACAGCGAGAGAGAGACACATCTAGACACAGCGAGAGAGAGACACATCTAGACACAGCGAGAGAGAGACACAGCGAGAGAGAGACACATCTAGACACAGCGAGAGAGAGACACATCGAGAGAGAGACACATCTAGACACAGCGAGAGAGAGACACATCTAGACACAGTGAGAGAGAGACACATCTAGACACAGCGAGAGAGAGACACATCTAGACACAGAGAGAGAGAGAGAGAGATACATCTAGACAGAGAGAGAGAGAGAGAGATACATCTAGACAGAGAGAGAGAGAGAGAGAGAGATACATCTAGACAGAGAGAGAGAGAGAGATACATCTAGACACAGCGAGAGAGAGACATATCTAGACACAGCGAGAGAGAGACTCATCTAGACACAGCGAGAGAGAGACACATCGAGACACAGCGAGAGAGAGACACATCTAGAAACAGCGAGAGAGAGACACATCTAGACACAGCGAGAGAGAGACACATCTAGACACAGCGAGAGAGAGACACATCTAGACACAGCGAGAGAGAGACACATCTAGACACACAGAGAGAGAGAGAGAGAGAGAGAGAGATACATCTAGACACAGCGAGAGAGAGACACATCTAGACACAGCGAGAGAGAGACACATCTAGACACAGAGAGAGAGAGATACATCTAGACAGAGAGAGAGAGAGATACACCTAGACAGAGAGAGAGAGAGATACATCTAGACACAGCGAGAGAGAGACACATCTAGACACAGCGAGAGAGAGACACATCTAGACACACAGAGAGAGAGAGAGAGAGAGATACATCTAGACACAGCGAGAGAGAGACACATCTAGACACAGCGAGAGAGAGACACATCTAGACACAGCGAGAGAGAGACACATCTAGACACACAGAGAGAGAGAGGAGAGAGATACATCTAGACACAGCGAGAGAGAGACACATCTAGACACAGCGAGAGAGAGACACATCTAGACACAGCGAGAGAGAGACACATCTAGACACAGCGAGAGAGAGACACAGCGAGAGAGAGACACATCTAGACACAGTGAGAGAGAGACACATCGAGAGAGAGACACAATAAGACACAGCGAGAGAGAGACACATCTAGACACAGCGAGAGAGAGACACATCTAGACACAGCGAGAGAGAGACACAGCGAGAGAGAGACACATCTAGACACAGCGAGAGAGAGACACATCGAGAGAGAGACACATCTAGACACAGCGAGAGAGAGACACATCTAGACACAGCGAGAGAGAGACACATCTAGACACAGCGAGAGAGAGACACATCTAGACACAGAGAGAGAGAGAGAGAGATACATCTAGACAGAGAGAGAGAGAGATACACCTAGACAGAGAGAGAGAGAGATACATCTAGACACAGCGAGAGAGAGACACATCTAGACACAGCGAGAGAGAGACTCATCTAGACACAGCGAGAGAGAGACACATCTGGACACAGCGAGAGAGAGACACATCTAGACACAGCGAGAGAGAGACACATCTAGACACAGCGAGAGAGAGACACATCTAGACACAGCGAGAGAGAGACACATCTAGACACAGCGAGAGAGAGACACATCTAGACACACAGAGAGAGAGAGAGAGAGAGATACATCTAGACACAGCGAGAGAGATACATCTAGACAGAGAGAGAGATATACATCTAGACAGAGAGAGAGAGATACATCTAGACACAGAGAGAGAGAGACACATCTAGACACAGCGAGAGAGAGACACATCTTGACACACAGAGAGAGAGAGAGAGAGATACATCTAGACACAGCGAGAGAGAGACACATCTAGACAGAGAGAGAGAGAGAGATACATCTAGACAGAGAGAGAGAGATACATCTAGACAGAGAGAGAGAGATACATCTAGGCAGAGAGAGAGAGATACATCTAGACAGAGAGAGAGAGATACATCTAGACAGAGAGAGAGAGAGATACATCTAGACAGAGAGAGAGAGAGAGATACATCTAGACAGAGAGAGAGAGATATACATCTAGACAGAGAGAGAGAGATACATCTAGACACAGAGAGAGAGAGACACATCTAGACACAGCGAGAGAGAGACACATCTAGACACAGAGAGAGAGAGACACATCTTGACACACAGAGAGAGAGAGAGAGAGATCCATCTAGACAGAGAGAGAGAGAGATCCATCTAGACAGAGAGAGAGCGATACATCTAGACAGAGAGACAGAGATACATCTAGACAGAGAGAGAGATACATCTAGACAGAGAGAGAGAGATACATCTAGACAGAGAGAGAGAGATACATCTAGACACAGAGAGAGAGAGACACATCTAGACACAGCGAGAGAGAGACACATCTAGACACAGAGAGAGAGAGACACATCTTGACACACAGAGAGAGAGAGAGAGAGAGATACATCTAGACACAGCGAGAGAGAGACACATCTAGACACAGCGAGAGAGAGACATATCTAGACACAGCGAGAGAGAGACACATCTAGACACAGCGAGAGAGAGACACATCTAGACACAGCGAGAGAGAGACACAGCGAGAGAGAGACACATCTAGACACAGCGAGAGAGAGACACATCGAGAGAGAGACACATCTAGACACAGCGAGAGAGAGACACATCTAGACACAGTGAGAGAGAGACACATCTAGACACAGCGAGAGAGAGACACATCTAGACACAGAGAGAGAGAGAGAGAGATACATCTAGACAGAGAGAGAGAGAGAGATACATCTAGACAGAGAGAGAGAGAGAGAGAGATACATCTAGACAGAGAGAGAGAGAGAGATACATCTAGACACAGCGAGAGAGAGACATATCTAGACACAGCGAGAGAGAGACTCATCTAGACACAGCGAGAGAGAGACACATCGAGACACAGCGAGAGAGAGACACATCTAGAAACAGCGAGAGAGAGACACATCTAGACACAGCGAGAGAGAGACACATCTAGACACAGCGAGAGAGAGACACATCTAGACACAGCGAGAGAGAGACACATCTAGACACACAGAGAGAGAGAGAGAGAGAGAGAGAGATACATCTAGACACAGCGAGAGAGAGACACATCTAGACACAGCGAGAGAGAGACACATCTAGACACAGAGAGAGAGAGATACATCTAGACAGAGAGAGAGAGAGATACACCTAGACAGAGAGAGAGAGAGATACATCTAGACACAGCGAGAGAGAGACACATCTAGACACAGCGAGAGAGAGACACATCTAGACACACGAGAGAGAGAGAGAGCGAGATACATCTAGACACAGCGAGAGAGAGACACATCTAGACACAGCGAGAGAGAGACACATCTAGACACAGCGAGAGAGAGACACATCTAGACACACAGAGAGAGAGAGAGAGAGAGATACATCTAGACACAGCGAGAGAGAGACACATCTAGACACAGCGAGAGAGAGACACATCTAGACACAGCGAGAGAGAGACACATCTAGACACAGCGAGAGAGAGACACATCGAGAGAGAGACACATCTAGACACAGCGAGAGAGAGACACATCTAGACACAGCGAGAGAGAGACACATCTAGACACAGCGAGAGAGAGACACATCTAGACACAGAGAGAGAGAGAGAGAGATACATCTAGACAGAGAGAGAGAGAGATACACCTAGACAGAGAGAGAGAGAGATACATCTAGACACAGCGAGAGAGAGACACATCTAGACACAGCGAGAGAGAGACTCATCTAGACACAGCGAGAGAGAGACACATCTGGACACAGCGAGAGAGAGACACATCTAGACACAGCGAGAGAGAGACACATCTAGACACAGCGAGAGAGAGACACATCTAGACACAGCGAGAGAGAGACACATCTAGACACAGCGAGAGAGAGACACATCTAGACACACAGAGAGAGAGAGAGAGAGAGATACATCTAGACACAGCGAGAGAGATACATCTAGACAGAGAGAGAGATATACATCTAGACAGAGAGAGAGAGATACATCTAGACACAGAGAGAGAGAGACACATCTAGACACAGCGAGAGAGAGACACATCTTGACACACAGAGAGAGAGAGAGAGAGATACATCTAGACACAGCGAGAGAGAGACACATCTAGACAGAGAGAGAGAGAGAGATACATCTAGACAGAGAGAGAGAGATACATCTAGACAGAGAGAGAGAGATACATCTAGGCAGAGAGAGAGAGATACATCTAGACAGAGAGAGAGAGATACATCTAGACAGAGAGAGAGAGAGATACATCTAGACAGAGAGAGAGAGAGAGATACATCTAGACAGAGAGAGAGAGATATACATCTAGACAGAGAGAGAGAGATACATCTAGACACAGAGAGAGAGAGACACATCTAGACACAGCGAGAGAGAGACACATCTAGACACAGAGAGAGAGAGACACATCTTGACACACAGAGAGAGAGAGAGAGAGATCCATCTAGACAGAGAGAGAGAGAGATCCATCTAGACAGAGAGAGAGCGATACATCTAGACAGAGAGACAGAGATACATCTAGACAGAGAGAGAGATACATCTAGACAGAGAGAGAGAGATACATCTAGACAGAGAGAGAGAGATACATCTAGACACAGAGAGAGAGAGACACATCTAGACACAGCGAGAGAGAGACACATCTAGACACAGAGAGAGAGAGACACATCTTGACACACAGAGAGAGAGAGAGAGAGAGATACATCTAGACACAGCGAGAGAGAGACACATCTAGACACAGCGAGAGAGAGACATATCTAGACACAGCGAGAGAGAGACACATCTAGACACAGCGAGAGAGAGACACATCTAGACACAGCGAGAGAGAGACACAGCGAGAGAGAGACACATCTAGACACAGCGAGAGAGAGACACATCGAGAGAGAGACACATCTAGACACAGCGAGAGAGAGACACATCTAGACACAGTGAGAGAGAGACACATCTAGACACAGCGAGAGAGAGACACATCTAGACACAGAGAGAGAGAGAGAGAGATACATCTAGACAGAGAGAGAGAGAGAGAGATACATCTAGACAGAGAGAGAGAGAGAGAGAGAGATACATCTAGACAGAGAGAGAGAGAGAGATACATCTAGACACAGCGAGAGAGAGACATATCTAGACACAGCGAGAGAGAGACTCATCTAGACACAGCGAGAGAGAGACACATCGAGACACAGCGAGAGAGAGACACATCTAGAAACAGCGAGAGAGAGACACATCTAGACACAGCGAGAGAGAGACACATCTAGACACAGCGAGAGAGAGACACATCTAGACACAGCGAGAGAGAGACACATCTAGACACACAGAGAGAGAGAGAGAGAGAGAGAGAGATACATCTAGACACAGCGAGAGAGAGACACATCTAGACACAGCGAGAGAGAGACACATCTAGACACAGAGAGAGAGAGATACATCTAGACAGAGAGAGAGAGAGATACACCTAGACAGAGAGAGAGAGAGATACATCTAGACACAGCGAGAGAGAGACACATCTAGACACAGCGAGAGAGAGACACATCTAGACACACAGAGAGAGAGAGAGAGAGAGATACATCTAGACACAGCGAGAGAGAGACACATCTAGACACAGCGAGAGAGAGACACATCTAGACACAGCGAGAGAGAGACACATCTAGACACACAGAGAGAGAGAGAGAGAGAGATACATCTAGACACAGCGAGAGAGAGACACATCTAGACACAGCGAGAGAGAGACACATCTAGACACAGCGAGAGAGAGACACATCTAGACACAGCGAGAGAGAGACACAGCGAGAGAGAGACACATCTAGACACAGCGAGAGAGAGACACATCGAGAGAGAGACACAATCTAGACACAGCGAGAGAGAGACACATCTAGACACAGCGAGAGAGAGACACATCTAGACACAGCGAGAGAGAGACACATCTAGACACAGAGAGAGAGAGGAGAGAGATACATCTAGACAGAGAGAGAGAGAGATACATCTAGACAGAGAGAGAGAGAGATACATCTAGACAGAGAGAGACAGAGAGATACATCTAGGCAGAGAGAGAGAGATACATCTAGGCAGAGAGAGAGAGATACATCTAGACAGAGAGAGAGAGATACATCTAGACAGAGAGAGAGAGAGATACATCTAGACAGAGAGAGAGAGAGAGATACATCTAGACAGAGAGAGAGAGAGATACATCTAGACAGAGAGAGAGAGAGATACATCTAGACAGAGAGAGAGAGAGATACATCTAGACAGAGAGAGAGAGAGAGATACATCTAGACAGAGAGAGAGAGAGATACATCTAGACAGAGAGAGAGAGAGATACATCTAGACAGAGAGAGAGAGATACATCTAGACAGAGAGAGAGAGATACATCTAGACAGAGAGAGAGAGATACATCTAGACAGAGAGAGAGAGATACATCGAGACAGCGAGAGAGAGATACATCTAGACAGCGAGAGAGAGACACATCTAGACACAGCGAGAGAGAGACACATCTAGACACAGCGAGAGAGAGACATCTAGACAAGGAGAGAGAGACACATCTAGACACAGCGAGAGAGAGACACATCGAGAGAGAGACACATCTAGACACAGCGAGAGAGAGACACATCTAGACACACGAGAGAGAGAGAGATACATCTAGACACAGCGAGAGAGAGACACATCTAGACACAGCGAGAGAGAGACACATCTAGACACAGCGAGAGAGAGACACATCTAGACACAGCGAGAGAGAGACACAGCGAGAGAGAGACACATCTAGACACAGCGAGAGAGAGACACATCTAGACACAGCGAGAGAGAGACACATCTAGACACACAGAGAGAGAGAGAGAGAGAGATACATCTAGACACAGCGAGAGAGAGACACATCTAGACACAGCGAGAGAGAGACACATCTAGACACAACGAGAGAGAGACACATCTAGACACAGCGAGAGAGAGACACAGCGAGAGAGAGACACATCTAGACACAGTGAGAGAGAGACACATCGAGAGAGAGACACAATAAGACACAGCGAGAGAGAGACACATCTAGACACAGCGAGAGAGAGACACATCTAGACACAGCGAGAGAGAGACACATCTAGACACAGAGAGAGAGAGAGAGAGAGATACATCTAGACAGAGAGAGAGAGAGATACATCTAGACAGAGAGAGAGAGAGATACATCTAGACAGAGAGAGACAGAGAGATACATCTAGACAGAGAGAGAGAGATACATCTAGACAGAGAGAGAGAGATACATCTAGACAGAGAGAGAGAGATACATCTAGACAGAGAGAGAGAGAGATACATCTAGACAGAGAGAGAGAGAGATACATCTAGACAGAGAGAGAGAGAGATACATCTAGACAGAGAGAGAGAGAGATACATCTAGACAGAGAGAGAGAGAGATACATCTAGACAGAGAGAGAGAGAGAGATACATCTAGACAGAGAGAGAGAGAGATACATCTAGACAGAGAGAGAGAGAGATACATCTAGACAGAGAGAGAGAGATACATCTAGACAGAGAGAGAGAGATACATCTAGACAGAGAGAGAGAGATACATCTAGACAGAGAGAGAGAGATACATCTAGACAGCGAGAGAGAGATACATCTAGACACAGCGAGAGAGAGACACATCTAGACACAGCGAGAGAGAGACACATCTAGACACAGCGAGAGAGAGACACAGCGAGAGAGAGACACATCTAGACACAGCGAGAGAGAGACACATCGAGAGAGAGACACATCTAGACACAGCGAGAGAGAGACACATCTAGACACACAGAGAGAGAGAGAGATACATCTAGACACAGCGAGAGAGAGACACATCTAGACACAGCGAGAGAGAGACACATCTAGACACAGCGAGAGAGAGACACATCTAGACACAGCGAGAGAGAGACACAGCGAGAGAGAGACACATCTAGACACAGCGAGAGAGAGACACATCGAGAGAGAGCACGACAGCGAGAGAGAGACACATCTAGACACAGCGAGAGAGAGACACATCTAGACACAGCGAGAGAGAGACACATCTAGACACAGAGAGAGAGAGAGAGAGATACATCTAGACAGAGAGAGAGAGAGATACATCTAGACAGAGAGAGAGAGAGAGAGATACATCTAGACAGAGAGAGAGAGAGAGAGATACATCTAGACAGAGAGAGAGAGAGATACATCTAGACAGAGAGAGAGAGAGATACATCTAGACACAGCGAGAGAGAGACACATCTAGACACAGCGAGAGAGAGACTCATCTAGACACAGCGAGAGAGAGACACATCTAGACACAGCGAGAGAGAGACACATCTAGACACAGCGAGAGAGAGACACATCTAGACACGAGCAGAGAGAGAGACACATCTAGACACAGCGAGAGAGAGACACATCGAGAGAGAGACACATCTAGACACAGCGAGAGAGAGACACATCTAGACACAGCGAGAGAGAGACACATCTAGACACAGCGAGAGAGAGACACATCTAGACACAGAGAGAGAGAGATACATCTAGACAGAGAGAGAGAGAGATACATCTAGACAGAGAGAGAGAGATACATCTAGACACAGAGAGAGAGAGATACATCTAGACAGAGAGAGAGAGAGATACATCTAGACAGAGAGAGAGAGAGATACATCTAGACAGAGAGAGAGAGATACATCTAGACAGAGAGAGAGAGATACATCTAGACAGAGAGAGAGAGATACATCTAGACAGAGAGAGAGAGATACATCTAGACAGGAGAGAGAGATACATCTAGACAGAGAGAGAGAGATACATCTAGACAGAGAGAGAGAGATACATCTAGACACAGCGAGAGAGAGACACATCTAGACACAGCGAGAGAGAGACACATCTAGACACAGCGAGAGAGAGACACATCTAGACACAGCGAGAGAGAGACACATCTAGACACAGCGAGAGAGAGACACATCTAGACACAGAGAGAGAGAGACACATCTAGACACAGAGAGAGAGAGAGAGATCCATCTAGACAGAGAGAGAGAGAGACCATCTAGACAGAGAGAGAGAGATACATCTAGACAGAGAGAGAGAGATACATCTAGACAGAGAGAGAGAGATACATCTAGACAGAGAGAGAGAGATACATCTAGACACAGAGAGAGAGAGACACATCTAGACAGAGAGAGAGAGAGACACATCTAGACACAGCGAGAGAGAGACACATCTAGACACAGCGAGAGAGAGACACATCTAGACACAGCGAGAGAGAGACACATCTAGACACAGCGAGAGAGAGACACATCTAGGACCCACAGACAGCGAGAGAGAGACACATCTAGACACAGCGAGAGAGAGACACATCTAGACACAGCGAGAGAGAGACACATCGAGAGAGAGACCCATCTAGACACAGCGAGAGAGAGACACATCTAGACACAGCGAGAGAGAGACACATCTAGACACAGCGAGAGAGAGACACATCTAGACACACAGAGAGAGAGAGAGAGAGAGAGAGAGATACATCTAGACACAGCGAGAGAGAGACACATCTAGACACAGCGAGAGAGAGACACATCTAGACACACAGAGAGAGAGAGAGAGAGAGATACATCTAGACACAGCGAGAGAGAGACACATCTAGACACAGCGAGAGAGAGACACATCTAGACACAGCGAGAGAGAGACACATCTAGACACACAGAGAGAGAGAGAGAGAGAGATACATCTAGACACAGCGAGAGAGAGACACATCTAGACACAGCGAGAGAGAGACACATCTAGACACAGCGAGAGAGAGACTCATCTAGACACAGCGAGAGAG
>NC_138302.1:45858747-45866247 GCF_965601325.2 Salmo salar | reverse complement strand
AGATACATCTAGACAGAGAGAGAGAGATATACATCTAGACAGAGAGAGAGAGATACATCTAGACACAGAGAGAGAGAGACACATCTAGACACAGCGAGAGAGAGACACATCTAGACACAGAGAGAGAGAGACACATCTTGACACACAGAGAGAGAGAGAGAGAGATCCATCTAGACAGAGAGAGAGAGAGATCCATCTAGACAGAGAGAGAGCGATACATCTAGACAGAGAGACAGAGATACATCTAGACAGAGAGAGAGATACATCTAGACAGAGAGAGAGAGATACATCTAGACAGAGAGAGAGAGATACATCTAGACACAGAGAGAGAGAGACACATCTAGACACAGCGAGAGAGAGACACATCTAGACACAGAGAGAGAGAGACACATCTTGACACACAGAGAGAGAGAGAGAGAGAGATACATCTAGACACAGCGAGAGAGAGAAACATCTAGACACAGCGAGAGAGAGACATATCTAGACACAGCGAGAGAGAGACACATCTAGACACAGCGAGAGAGAGACACATCTAGACACAGCGAGAGAGAGACACAGCGAGAGAGAGACACATCTAGACACAGCGAGAGAGAGACACATCGAGAGAGAGACACATCTAGACACAGCGAGAGAGAGACACATCTAGACACAGTGAGAGAGAGACACATCTAGACACAGCGAGAGAGAGACACATCTAGACACAGAGAGAGAGAGAGAGAGATACATCTAGACAGAGAGAGAGAGAGAGAGATACATCTAGACAGAGAGAGAGAGAGAGAGAGAGATACATCTAGACAGAGAGAGAGAGAGAGATACATCTAGACACAGCGAGAGAGAGACATATCTAGACACAGCGAGAGAGAGACTCATCTAGACACAGCGAGAGAGAGACACATCGAGACACAGCGAGAGAGAGACACATCTAGAAACAGCGAGAGAGAGACACATCTAGACACAGCGAGAGAGAGACACATCTAGACACAGCGAGAGAGAGACACATCTAGACACACCGAGAGAGAGACACATCTAGACACACAGAGAGAGAGAGAGAGAGAGAGAGAGATACATCTAGACACAGCGAGAGAGAGACACATCTAGACACAGCGAGAGAGAGACACATCTAGACACAGAGAGAGAGAGATACATCTAGACAGAGAGAGAGAGAGATACACCTAGACAGAGAGAGAGAGAGATACATCTAGACACAGCGAGAGAGAGACACATCTAGACACAGCGAGAGAGAGACACATCTAGACACACAGAGAGAGAGAGAGAGAGAGATACATCTAGACACAGCGAGAGAGAGACACATCTAGACACAGCGAGAGAGAGACACATCTAGACACAGCGAGAGAGAGACACATCTAGACACACAGAGAGAGAGAGAGAGAGAGATACATCTAGACACAGCGAGAGAGAGACACATCTAGACACAGCGAGAGAGAGACACATCTAGACACAACGAGAGAGAGACACATCTAGACACAGCGAGAGAGAGACACAGCGAGAGAGAGACACATCTAGACACAGTGAGAGAGAGACACATCGAGAGAGAGACACAATAAGACACAGCGAGAGAGAGACACATCTAGACACAGCGAGAGAGAGACACATCTAGACACAGCGAGAGAGAGACACATCTAGACACAGAGAGAGAGAGAGAGAGAGATACATCTAGACAGAGAGAGAGAGAGATACATCTAGACAGAGAGAGAGAGAGATACATCTAGACAGAGAGAGACAGAGAGATACATCTAGGCAGAGAGAGAGAGATACATCTAGGCAGAGAGAGAGAGATACATCTAGACAGAGAGAGAGAGATACATCTAGACAGAGAGAGAGAGAGATACATCTAGACAGAGAGAGAGAGAGAGATACATCTAGACAGAGAGAGAGAGATATACATCTAGACAGAGAGAGAGAGATATACATCTAGACAGAGAGAGAGAGATATACATCTAGACAGAGAGAGAGAGAGAGATACATCTAGACAGAGAGAGAGAGAGATACATCTAGACAGAGAGAGAGAGAGATACATCTAGACAGAGAGAGAGAGATACATCTAGACAGAGAGAGAGAGATACATCTAGACAGAGAGAGAGAGATACATCTAGACAGAGAGAGAGAGATACATCTAGACAGCGAGAGAGAGATACATCTAGACAGCGAGAGAGAGACACATCTAGACACAGCGAGAGAGAGACACATCTAGACACAGCGAGAGAGAGACACAGCGAGAGAGAGACACATCTAGACACAGCGAGAGAGAGACACATCGAGAGAGAGACACATCTAGACACAGCGAGAGAGAGACACATCTAGACACACAGAGAGAGAGAGAGATACATCTAGACACAGCGAGAGAGAGACACATCTAGACACAGCGAGAGAGAGACACATCTAGACACAGCGAGAGAGAGACACATCTAGACACAGCGAGAGAGAGACACAGCGAGAGAGAGACACATCTAGACACAGCGAGAGAGAGACACATCGAGAGAGAGACACATCTAGACACAGCGAGAGAGAGACACATCTAGACACAGCGAGAGAGAGACACATCTAGACACAGCGAGAGAGAGACACATCTAGACACAGAGAGAGAGAGAGAGAGATACATCTAGACAGAGAGAGAGAGAGATACATCTAGACAGAGAGAGAGAGAGAGAGTACATCTAGACAGAGAGAGAGAGAGGAGATACATCTAGACACAGAGAGAGAGATACATCTAGACAGAGAGAGAGAGAGATACATCTAGACACAGCGAGAGAGAGACACATCTAGACACAGCGAGAGAGAGACACATCTAGACACAGCGAGAGAGAGACACATCTAGACACAGCGAGAGAGAGACACATCTAGACACAGCGAGAGAGAGACACATCTAGACACAGCGAGAGAGAGACACAGCGAGAGAGAGACACATCTAGACACAGCGAGAGAGAGACACATCGAGAGAGAGACACATCTAGACACAGCGAGAGAGAGACACATCTAGACACAGCGAGAGAGAGACACATCTAGACACAGCGAGAGAGAGACACATCTAGACACAGAGAGAAGAGAGATACATCTAGACAGAGAGAGAGAGAGATACATCTAGACAGAGAGAGAGAGATACATCTAGACAGAGAGAGAGAGAGATACATCTAGACAGAGAGAGAGAGAGATACATCTAGACAGAGAGAGAGAGAGATACATCTAGACAGAGAGAGAGAGATACATCTAGACAGAGAGAGAGAGATACATCTAGACAGAGAGAGAGAGATACATCTAGACAGAGAGAGAGAGATACATCTAGACAGAGAGAGAGATACATCTAGACAGAGGAGAGAGAGATACATCTAGACAGAGAGAGAGAGATACATCTAGACACAGCGAGAGAGAGACACATCTAGACACAGCGAGAGAGAGACACATCTAGACACAGCGAGAGAGAGACACATCTAGACACAGCGAGAGAGAGACACATCTAGACACAGCGAGAGAGAGACACATCTAGACACAGCGAGAGAGAGACACATCTAGACACACAGAGAGAGAGAGAGAGATCCATCTAGACAGAGAGAGAGAGAGATCCATCTAGACAGAGAGAGAGAGATACATCTAGACAGAGAGAGAGAGATACATCTAGACAGAGAGACAGAGATACATCTAGACAGAGAGAGAGAGATACATCTAGACAGAGAGAGAGAGATACATCTAGACAGAGAGAGAGAGAGACACATCTAGACACAGCGAGAGAGAGACACATCTAGACACAGCGAGAGAGAGACACATCTAGACACAGCGAGAGAGAGACACATCTAGACACAGCGAGAGAGAGACACATCGAGAGAGAGACCCATCTAGACACAGCGAGAGAGAGACACATCTAGACACAGCGAGAGAGAGACACATCTAGACACAGCGAGAGAGAGACACATCGAGAGAGAGACCCATCTAGACACAGAGAGAGAGACACATCTAGACACAGCGAGAGAGAGACACATCTAGACACAGAGAGAGAGAGAGAGAGATACATCTAGACAGAGAGAGAGAGAGAGAGATACATCTAGACAGAGAGAGAGAGAGAGAGATACATCTAGACAGAGAGAGAGAGAGAGAGATACATCTAGACAGAGAGAGAGAGAGATACATCTAGACAGAGAGAGAGATACATCTAGACACAGCGAGAGAGAGACACATCTAGACACAGCGAGAGAGAGACTCATCTAGACACAGCGAGAGAGAGACACATCTAGACACAGCGAGAGAGAGACACATCTAGACACAGCGAGAGAGAGACACATCTAGACACAGCGAGAGAGAGACTTATCTAGACACAGCGAGAGAGAGACACATCTAGACACAGCGTGAGAGAGACACATCTAGACACACACAGAGAGAGAGAGAGAGATACATCTAGACACAGCGAGAGAGAGACACATCGAGAGAGAGACACATCTAGACACAGCGAGAGAGAGACACATCTAGACACAGCGAGAGAGAGACACATCTAGACACAGCGAGAGAGAGACACATCTAGACACAGAGAGAGAGAGAGAGATACATCTAGACAGAGAGAGAGAGAGATACATCTAGACAGAGAGAGAGAGATACATCTAGACAGAGAGAGAGAGATACATCTAGACAGAGAGAGAGAGATATACATCTAGACAGAGAGAGAGAGATATACAACTAGACAGAGAGAGAGAGAGATACATCTAGACAGAGAGAGAGAGAGATACATCTAGACAGAGAGAGAGAGATACATCTAGACAGAGAGAGAGAGATACATCTAGACAGAGAGAGAGAGATACATCTAGACAGAGAGAGAGAGATACATCGAGACAGCGAGAGAGAGACACATCTAGACAGCGAGAGAGAGACACATCTAGACACAGCGAGAGAGAGACACATCTAGACACAGCGAGAGAGAGACACATCGAGAGAGAGACCCATCTAGACACAGCGAGAGAGAGACACATCTAGACACAGCGAGAGAGAGACACATCTAGACACAGCGAGAGAGAGACACATCTAGACACAGCGAGAGAGAGACACATCTAGACACAGAGAGAGAGACACATCTAGACACAGAGAGAGAGACACATCTAGACACAGAGAGAGAGAGACATCTAGACACAGAGAGAGAGAGAGAGATACATCTAGACAGAGAGAGAGAGATATACATCTAGACAGAGAGAGAGAGAGATACATCTAGACAGAGAGAGAGAGAGATACATCTAGACAGAGAGAGAGAGATACATCTAGACAGAGAGAGAGAGATATACATCTAGACAGAGAGAGAGAGAGATACATCTAGAGAGAGAGAGAGAGATATACATCTAGACAGAGAGAGAGAGAGATACATCTAGACAGAGAGAGAGAGAGATACATCTAGACAGAGAGAGAGAGAGATACATCTAGACAGAGAGAGAGAGATACATCTAGACAGAGAGAGAGAGATACATCTAGACAGAGAGAGGGCACGCAGAGAGAGAGATACATCGAGACAGCGAGAGAGAGCACTGACGCGAGAGAGAGACACATCTAGACACAGCGAGAGAGAGACACATCTAGACACAGCGAGAGAGAGACACATCTAGACACAGCGAGAGAGAGACACATCTAGACACAGCGAGAGAGAGAGACACTTCTAGACACAGCGAGAGAGAGACACATCTAGACACAGCGAGAGAGAGACACATCGAGAGAGAGACCCATCTAGACACAGCGAGAGAGAGACACATCTAGACACAGCGAGAGAGAGACACATCTAGACACAGCGAGAGAGAGACACATCTAGACACAGCGAGAGAGAGACACATCTAGACACAGAGAGAGAGACACATCTAGACACAGAGAGAGAGAGACATCTAGACACAGAGAGAGAGAGAGATACATCTAGACAGAGAGAGAGAGATATACATCTAGACAGAGAGAGAGAGAGATATACATCTAGACAGAGAGAGAAAGAGATACATCTAGGCAGAGAGAGAGAGAGATACACATCTTGACAGAGAGAGAGAGAGAGAGACATCTAGACAGAGAGAGAGAGAGACATCTAGACAGAGAGAGAGAGAGAGAGAGAGACATCTAGACAGAGAGAGAGAGAGAGACACATCTAGACACAGAGAGACACACATCTAGACAGAGAGAGAGAGATACATCTAGACAGAGAGAGAGAGATACATCTAGACAGAGAGAGAGATACATCGAGACAGCGAGAGAGAGACACATCTAGACAGCGAGAGAGAGACACATCTAGACACAGCGAGAGAGAGACACATCTAGACACAGCAAGAGAGAGACACATCTAGACACAGCGAGAGAGAGACACATCTAGACACAGCGAGAGAGAGAGACACTTCTAGACACAGCGAGAGAGAGACACATCTAGACACAGCGAAAGAGAGACACATCGAGAGAGAGACCCATCTAGACACAGCGAGAGAGAGACACATCTAGACACAGCGAGAGAGAGACACATCTAGACACAGCGAGAGAGAGACACATCTAGACACAGCGAGAGAGAGACACATCTAGACACAGAGAGAGAGACACATCTAGACACAGAGAGAGAGAGACATCTAGACACAGAGAGAGAGAGAGATACATCTAGACAGAGAGAGAGAGATATACATCTAGACAGAGAGAGAGAGAGATATACATCTAGACAGAGAGAGAAAGAGATACATCTAGGCAGAGAGAGAGAGAGATACACATCTTGACAGAGAGAGAGAGAGAGAGACATCTAGACAGAGAGAGAGAGAGAGACATCTAGACAGAGAGAGAGAGAGAGAGAGAGACATCTAGACAGAGAGAGAGAGAGAGACACATCTAGACAGCGAGAGAGACACACATCTAGACAGAGAGAGAGAGAGACACATCTAGAAAGAGAGAGAGAGACACACATCTAGACTGAGAGAGAGAGACACACATCTAGACAGAGAGAGAGAGAGACACATCTAGACAGAGAGAGAGAGACACACATCTAGACAGAGAGAGAGAGATACATCTAGACAGAGAGAGAGAGATACATCTAGACAGAGAGAGAGAGATACATCTAGACAGAGAGAGAGAGATACATCTAGACAGAGAGAGAGAGATACATCTAGACAGAGAGAGAGAGATACATCTAGACAGAGAGAGAGAGAGATACATCTAGACAGAGAGAGAGAGAGATACATCTAGACAGAGAGAGAGAGATACATCTAGACAGAGAGAGAGATACATCTAGACAGAGAGAGAGAGAGACACATCTAGACACAGCGAGAGAGATACACATCTAGACAGAGAGAGAGAGAGATACATCTAGACAGAGAGAGAGAGAGATACATCTAGACAGAGAGAGAGATACATCTAGACAGAGAGAGAGAGATACATCTAGACACAGCGAGAGAGAGACACATCTAGACACAGCGAGAGAGAGACACATCTAGACACAGCGAGAGAGAGACACATCTAGACACAGCGAGAGAGAGACACATCTAGACACAGCGAGAGAGAGACACA
>NC_138302.1:45847500-45853647 GCF_965601325.2 Salmo salar | reverse complement strand
AGGCCCCAACGGTCTCTGTGACCCAGCAAGAAGCCCTCAGTGTCCCTCTACCTACCTCACCTGCAGCAGACAGAGCCAAGGACTTGCCTACAACACCAAGAACTCCTGCTATGCAACGTTTCCACAACACCCTCTCTCTAGTCGAAGCAGAGGTCATAGAACTCAGAGAGAACAAGCTTCAAGAGGAGGACACTGTCCAAAAACTAAAAGAAGAGATGAAACAGTTCAGGGAGGAGAGCAGAGCATCTATTGCTAAATTAGAAAGCAGAATGGACAAACTGAGTCAGACAAATGATGACCTCAGAGACCACCTGAGCACAACAAGAAAGGAGCTAGAACAAAGAGAGAGGTACATTGACACCCTCAACCACCAGCTAGTCATTATGTCCTCTGCATCTAGAGAACATGTCGACCAGCTTGGCATAACACAAGCAGAACCTGAGATCAGCATGGCCTCCACCACACAGCCTGATGACACTGCACCAGCCTACCAGTCTGCTCCAGCCCAGATCAGCCAACCAGCGTCCCAGTCTGCTCCAGCCCATGTCAGCCTACCTGCTTCCCAGTCTGCTCCAGCACAATGTGCTCCAGCCCAGGTCAACCTACCAGCCTCCCAGTCTGCTCCAGCCCAGGTCAACCTACCAGCCACCCAGTCTGCTCCAGCCCAGGTCAACCTACCAGTCACCCAGTCTGCTCCACCCAGACAATCACCCACAACTGCAATCCTTATTGATTCAAATGGGAAGTTCTTAGTCCAGGAAAGATTATTCCCTAGACACCAGGTGTATAAGTTCTGGTGTCCTACAACTGACAGTGCAATGCAGCTACTCAGTCAGACCAGGATTGACACCCCCGACAACATCATCATCCACACTGGCACAAACGACCTTCATGCCAAAGGTGAAAATGTATCTGGGGCAGTGAGAATAGTGGCAGAACGGGCACAGGCTCGGTTCCCAACAACCAATATAGTTGTGTCCACCCTCCTACCAAGAAAAGACTTCCCAGGACAGTTGATCAACAAAATAAATCAACAGATCACTGTGGACTGTGCCTCACTGCTCAACGTCAGAACGGCTCACCACCCCACTCTGACATGTCAACACTTATATGATAATGTACATCTTGATCAGGACAGTATCAAAACCTTTGCCAAGGACCTAAAAGATGCAACACTTGGCAGGGACCCACACACCCATCACCCCAGCAACAGAGGTCCCCCGCCTCACCTTCTGAAACAACAGTACCTCCACTATCCCCAGGAGAAAAGAGCCAGATACGGCTTATTACAGCACAGCTCTACTAGACCAGGCCCATCACAACACAGATTTACCAGACCAGACCCGCCTCAGGACAGCACGACTATACCCGTCCCATCACAACACAGCTATACTATACCCGTCCCATCACAACACAGCTATACTAGACCAGGCCCATCACAACACAGCTCTACAAGACCAGGCCCATCACAACACAGCTCTACTAGACCAGGCCCATCACAACACAGCTCTACTAGACCAGGCCCATCACAACACAGCTCTACTAGACCTGGCCCATCACAACACAGCTCTACTAGACCTGGCCCATCACAACACAGCTCTACTAGACCCGGCCCATCACAACACAGCTCTACTAGACCCGGCCCATCACAACACAGCTCTACTAGACCAGGCCCATCACAACACAGCTCTACTAGACCAGGCCCATCACAACACAGCTCTACTAGACCTGGCCCATCACAACACAGCTCTACTAGACCTGGCCCATCACAACACGGCTCTACTGGACCTGGCCCATCACAACACGGCTCTACTGGACCTGGCCCATCACAACACAGCTCTACTGGACCTGGCCCATCACAACACAGCTCTACTAGACCCGGCCCATCACAACACAGCTCTACTAGACCAGGCCCATCACAACACAGCTCTACTGGACCTGGCCCATCACAACACAGCTCTACTGGACCTGGCCCATCACAACACAGCTCTACTAGACCTGGCCCATCACAACACAGCTCTACTGGACCTGGCCCATCACAACACAGCTCTGATCACTACTCCAGTGTCGGACAGAACACTGTCCTTCAGAGAAGTACACCACATGATGCAGTCCACACCATGTATCATTCAGATCATCAGCCTACATATGCTGAGGTAACCTCTGGCAAAAGACACCTAGAACAATCAGAGATAGGAGAGGTGCGCCAACTACTGCAACTAATATGCAGACTACTGAGCTAGACAGACTCTTTAATTCACACACACACACACACACACACACACACACACACACACACACACACACACACACACACACAGGGTTGCAGATTGCATTGTACTTATTTTTCATGCAATCTTATTCCATTCTTATTCATTTGTTTACAACTATTCTTAATTTTATTGGCATCGGTATTATAGTAATGTATGTATGTATGTATGTATGTATGTATGTATGTATGTATGTATGTATGTATGTATGTATATTATTATTATTTTGTTTTTTTTCAATGTACTTTACTCAAACCAGTGAATATCACTTATTATAAATGAGATCATTAACAATCAGCTCTTGGAATATCCAGGGACTATACTCTTCACATTTTGGTTATAAAACAACAAATCCAGAATTGATTAAAAACATCAAGGGACAGGACATCATAATCCTACTGGAAACATGGTGTCGTGGAGACATAGATACTCAGTGTCCCTCAGGCTATAGAGAAAGTTTACTACCATCAATCAAACATAAAAATGTTAAACGGGGCCGAGACTCAGGTGGAATCATCATTTGGCATAAGCAGGACTTAGCACTGAATGAAATGAAAAAAGGTACCAGTCACATTTGGCTAAAACTTAACAAAGGTACAATCTACTGTGACAATGATGTCTACATATGTGCAGCTTATGCTCCTCCTTCAGATTCACCATATTATGATGATCAGTTTTTCGACAATCTCCACACAGAAATCATTACATTTCAGGCAGAGGGTAAAGTGCTTCTTTGTGGAGATTTCAATGCAAGAACAGGTTCTGAGCCTGACTACACTGATGAGGGAGGTAACCACCACATATTTGGACACCCCTCCTTGTACAGTAACCCTATTATAAATAATAGAAACAGTCCTGACCAAATACTGAACAAAAATGGGAAGGAGTTAGTGAATCTCTGTCGAGCCTTAGGCCTGTACATGCTTAATGGTAGAATCAGAGGGGACTCTTTAGGTCGGTTTACTTACTGCTCAGCTCTTGGGACAAGTGTAGTCGATTATGCCATCACTGACATCGACCCCTCCTCCATTAGTGCATTCACTGTCAGACCACAGACACCATTGTCAGATCACAGTCAGATCAACGTGTTTCTGAAGAAATTAACCGGCAATACTCATTCAAAAAAACAGCCCAATAAACTCTACAACATAAACCAATCGTACAGATGGGCTCCAAACAGTGCAGAGAGATTCATTGAAACGTTGAACTCAAATGAAATGATGAACTCTATACAGTTTTTCAATAACTCACAATACCAAAACAATAAAGATGGTGTCAATTCGGCTACTCAAAACATCAACTGCATATTCCAAAAAGCAGCATCGAAAGCAAATTTGAGAAAACCAAAGAAATGCAACCTCAGAAACAAAAAACAAAATGTTTCTGATAAATGGTTTGATAATGAATGTAAAACAATCAGAAAACACCTAAGACAAATGTCAAATGAAAAACATAAGCAGCAAAACAACCCAGAGCTACGATATGAATATTTTGAAACTCTGAAACAGTATAAACAAACACTGAAACGCAAGAAATTGAATTATACCAACAAGACACTTGATGAAATTGAAAACGCAATTGACCAAAATCAGTTCTGGGACATGTGGAACAATTTAAGCACAACAAAGCCACAGGAATTAGCCATACAAGATGTAGGAATTTGGAAAACGTATTTTGATAATCTATACAAAAACATCCCACAAAAAGACTTACAACAGAACCAATTAGAAATTAAAGAAAAATTGAACATCCTTGAATCAGTCATTAAAAACAACCAAAATCCATTAGATTACCCAATAACCCAACAAGAACTAAATGAAAAGCTCAAATCTATTAAATCAAAGAAGGCTTGTGGTCTAGACAACATCAGAAATGAAATGCTGAAAAACAGCACACCCGAGTTGCAAAATGCTATGCTTAAATTGTTCAACATGGTTTTAACTTCTGGTTGCTTCCCTGTTGTCTGGAACCAGGGGCTCATCTCCGCTATCCACAAAAGTGGAGACAAATCAGACCCCAATAATTACAGGGGAATTTGCGTAAACAGTAACTTGGGAAAGGTTTTCTGTAGCATTTTGAATTCAAGAATTCAAACCTTTCTTCAAGAAAACAATGTAATAAGTAAATGTCAAATTGGCTTTCTCCCTAACCATCGCACTACTGACCATATATACACCTTACACACACTAATTAATAAACACGTCCACCAAAAAAAAGAGGGCAAAATCTTTGCTTGCTTTATTGACTTTAAAAAAGCATTTGATTCTATTTGGCATGAAGGGCTATTCTACAAAATTCTCCAAAGTGGGCTTGGTGGTAAGGTGTATGACTTAATAAAATGTATGTATACAGAAAATAAATGTGCAATAAAAATCAAAAACCAAAGAACAGAATTATTTTCACAATGTCGAGGTGTGAGACAAGGCTGCAGTTTGAGTCCAAACCTTTTCAACATTTATATCAATGAATTAGCAGACATGTTGGACCATTCTCCAGCCCCAGGACTCACACTATTTGACAAAGAGGTGAAATACCTGCTATATGCTGATGACTTGGTACTTCTATCACCAACCAAAGAAGGTCTTCAACAAAACATTAATATTCTAGAGCAATATTGCCATAATTGGGCCCTGGCAGTAAATTTCCAAAAAACGAAAATCATGATTTTCCAAAAGAAAACCAGATGTCAGAAACACAAATATAAATTCACCCTGAACAACACCATCATTGAACACACTAAAAATTACACCTACCTTGGTCTGACCATATCTGCATCGGGAAACTTTAATATGGCAGTGAATGCACTCAAAGAAAAAGCCCGCAGAACATTGTATGCAATAAAAATGAAATTATTCAAAATCAACATCCCAATTAGAATTTGGACCAAAATATTTGACAGTGTAATCCTACCAATAGCTCTTTACGGAAGTGAGGTTTGGGGGCCACTCAATAAACTGGACTTTAAAATGTGGGACAAACATCCAATTGAAGCCCTACATGCAGAATTCTGTCGGAAAATCCTACAAGTCCAGAGAAATACACCAACTAATGCATGTAGGGCAGAATTGGGCCGCTTTCCAGTAATAATGAAAATACAGAAAAGATCATTAAAATTTTGGCTACATCTAAATTCAAGTCCAAATTCAAGTCTGCAATTTAAAGCACTCCAAACCCAAGAGCTGAGCCCAGAAACGAGCCCTCTCAGTCAGCTGGTGTTGGACCTCACCAACCAAGCTGACACCAGCACTGCTTCAAAAGAAAGAATTCAAATAAACAAAATCATGAACCAATCAAAGGACTCATATTTACAACATTGGAAAAACGAAACAAAATCCCAAAGCCGACTAAATTGCTACCTGACCCTAAACAGAGAATATGAATTGGCTGATTATCTCTACTCTGTCAGAGATACGAAGCAGAGACAGATCCTTACCAAGTACAGGCTGAGTGACCATCAATTGGCAATAGAAACCGGCAGACATAAAAAGACATGGCTACCCAAAGAGGAGCGTGTATGTGGTCACTGCACGACAGGGGAGGTAGAGACAGAGATGCACTTTCTCCTTTACTGTGATAAATATTCCTCACAAAGAGATTCCTTATTTACAGAAATGACTACATTTATTCCAAATTTGAACTTATTAAACCCAGAGGAAAAACTAAAAATACTCATGGGCGAAGGAGCAATGGCTCCTCTTGCAGCCAAATATGTATTTGCCTGCCATAGCCTGAGGGACACTGAATAATAACATCTGCATAGTAAGCAGTAACTTACTTATTATTACTATTACTGTTATTGTTATTTCTATTATTATTATTGTTGTTTATCATTCCAAATAGTAGTGGTATGGGTAGTAATGGTAATGATAACAGTTTA
>NC_138302.1:45802500-45842500 GCF_965601325.2 Salmo salar | reverse complement strand
AATTACGATAGTTGAAGTTATGAATAAACAAATGCATGTCCTGGGAGTATGCACTGTGAGTCGATATTCACATAGCAATGGAATAATCGCCATTTAAAATGCATGGAATTTGGAAGAAAATATATCCAGCAGACTTACCTTCATGTATTTTCTGAAAACTCCCATAATGTCCTCATTGAAGCTGGGCTGTAGAACCGTTCGGAGGAGGTCCATGGATATAACAGGATCTGTGTAGCTAGATGAATAATGATAGTGAATAGATTATCTATATTACACCTTTTGGAAAATCTGTCTGGAAAGTCATTCTCACAAAACAAATCCCAGTTTTAGCTCTGTACTAAAAATGCTATATCTTCAACTTGACTGCTGACGTGTACAATATTTGGTATTGTATTACTATTAAAAGTGGTCTAATTAACAAAATACTCAGATGTGTTTGAGTGAACTATCCCTTTAACAGTCAGTCAACTTACCTCACGGTCATCTGTGAGCGTCTGCCCCGGCGATGGACCTGTCTGTGTTTTATCATGATGTTCCATGGATTCTGGAAGAAGAGGCAAAGGATGCAGAGTCAGCAATAAAACACCAAAATAGAGACATTTTAACTGAGTGAGGCGTCAAAGAGGACAACCGGCCCGCCCGGCCTCAGTTAGGTCATAATTCAAAACACTGAATTCTAATTAAGCAATAAGGCACCTCGGGGATTTGTGGTATACCACAAATCCCCGAGGTGCCTTATTGCTTAATTAGAATTCAGGGGGTTTGTGAACAGCCCATAGCCGTGGTATATTCGCCATATACCACAAACCCCCGAGGTGCCTTATTGCTATTATAAACTGGTTACCAATGTAATTAGAGCAGTAAAAAATAAAATGTTTTGTCATACCTGTGGTATATGGTCTATTATAAACTGGGTGGTTTGAACCCTGAATGCTGATTGGCTGACAGCCGTGGTATATCAGACTGTATACCAAGGGGCATGACAAAACATTTATTTTTACTGCTCTAATTACATTGGTAACCGGTTTATAATTGCAATAAGGCACGCGTTACGTCGTGCCTAACAGCCACACCCCCTTGTGCCTTATTGCTTAAATATACCACAGCTTTCAGACAATCAGCATTCAGGGCTTGAACGCCCAGTTTATAAATACATTTGAATGCCAACTACTGCAAAACATCTGCTGTGCACACACTACACGACTTAAAAATCTTAACTTTGATGTGCTCACATTTTCTGATTTCCTTCTCCCAAAACTTTCATTCTGTCCATTCTCAACCACAGGACGTGGGTGCTAACGTTACACGATTATTAATTCCTTCGTTGTTCCTGGCCTGAGTTTGTTGGTTGTCGTAAGGAAAAATATGCCGACACGGACCTGCATTATGTATATTTTTTGTAAAAAGAGAGACGGAGACGCAGAATATGGACTTAATATGAAATTGTCTTTTTGGTTTCTGTCATGGTAGGACGCAGATGTAGGCCAATATCGGTGGATTTAGTTTAGCATAGCCCGGTGCACCGGATGAGTACAGATTTCACTTAATGACCAATGAAATGGTCCAACAAAAAAATGATCGGGACATCCGACAGGGGTCTGGAGAACGGAACACTCATCATCGGTGCGTCCTTGACCTGCTCAAAACTACGCTAGTCCCGATGTACTGATCCTAGCCCAAATTCATAGGATTTCACCCAGATTATGAAAATTCATCTGGGACGGCAAAAACGTGTAGTGTACGCCCGGCCTATAGACTGTTGAAATGACAATCGTAAAACACATAATTGCCTCGCTTACACGTAAAAGTTGAGGATTGAGCTCAAACTGTCAATCTGCGATAGCTAGCTGTCATTGACAGATGAGATAGATGCTAATTTAAGGACCATCAGTTGTCCACTTTCAATGACAAATACAAAACTATTTAAAAGGACTATCAGTTGTGCACTTTATCGTAACATGACTGTGTAGCAATCACAGTTCGTAAGAAAGTATTATGTTATGGAATTTGTAGATGCTTAGCGCTCACCATAGTTTGTATGGGCGGCTGTTCAACAGCATCTTGTTGAAGCCAATCCCTCCGTCCCTCACTTCGATGAGCACCCATTTAGCAAGTATTAACTTGAAGACAACAGTATGGGGTGTGATGATTCAATAGATCCTCGCGGTAGCTCGCGACCAGGAAAACTATTTTCCGTCTCGACGCTTTTGCAGAAGTGGGCAATTGTCAAATTGCGAATAGATCTTAAATATATTTGTACAAAATAAGACTTGATGCTTTTCTAAATGCGTGCTGTCAAATTACTTCCTTGAGTAACATTAGCGAATAATCCAGCACTCAAAAGCAACAGTCTCCTTTTCTAACCACACAATTGTTCTTTGACAGACGATGTTGTTTCTAGAAAACAAAACAAACATATGACTGCCATCTATTGTACCGGAGGAACCAAAATGTATTCAGCGCACGCGTAAAAGCGTGTCCGTGTGACGAAACCTTATGAACCATTGCAGCCGCCATCTTTGTAGGGGCTTTCAGCAGCAATTTGACTATCACCAAATATTTTGGTATATACTGACTGTTCCGCACTGCTATCAGCATATTGGGTTGTAACATTACGGTTGTAGTTACTAGCATGACAGTATACGTCTTTATTTCACCAAAGTAATATCACAGACTGAGCCAGATGTTTCCCCTTTGGCGCTTCCACTCACCACCAAATACGGTGACGAGAGGAAGCCCGGTGGACGGCGGTGGGAGAAGATCGCGCGAGATGGATTTTGGCCGACATGCACATTTTCTCATCGATGAATCGTTTGATCTCAACAGTTTTCTGTTCCTAAAACGTTACGAACAGAGTGCACTAAGTTTTGTAGACCTCACCCTTAGCCAACGTGTAAAAATGGCGTTGTTTAGGAGTATAAGGCCGAATTGAGTTATTGCACTTATTACACCCCGAGTGGTGCTGGTCTAAGGCTCTGCATCTCAGGGCTAGAGGCGTCACTACAGACCCTGGTTCGATTTCAGGCTGTATCTCAACCGTCCGCGATTGGAGTCCCATAGGGCAGCACACAATTGGCCCAGCGTCATCCGGGTTAGGCCGTCATTGTTCCACCCCCTTATCAATCTACACACAATGCAAAAACAGGTTTTTAGAAATTTCAGCAAATTATTTTTTATTCAATTTAACTAGGCAAGTCAGTTATGAACAAATTCTTATTTACAATGATGGCCTACCCCGGCCAAACCCTAACGACGCTGGACCAATTGTGCGCCACCATATGGGACTCCCAATCACGGCTGGTTGTGATAGAGCAAGGAAGCGAACCAGGGTCTGTAGTGACGCCTCTAGCACTGAGATGCAGTGCCTTAGACCGCTGTACCACTCGGGAGGAAAACCATTAATTTAATCAGTTTTAGAATAAGGCTGTAACAAACAAAATGTGTTAAAAGTAAAGGGGTCTGAATACTTTCCAAATGCACTGTAAGAGGACTGTAAAAACTATGGCAAAATGTATCTAATATTTTAAAGTCTGTGAGAGCTGTTCAAATTATGGTTCAAAGCCCAAAACATGTGGTGTCAGCAAATAAGTCAGCATCTTGAAGAGAGCCTAAAAACTAACTACGGTGTTCTAGTTTATTATAAATCCAAATAACATACATAGTTTGACACATTTTACTGGGAGCAAATGTGATTCGGCGCATCTATATGCTGGTTCCAATGGAGATTATGTCACAACATTGATAATTTACTCAGAGGGAACTAGGAAAATGAATGAATTCAGCATTTACATTCTCCTGATTCTTGCCCATAGGAATCACATTGAGAAAAACATTTATGGTATTAGATACTCTACAGACAATAAATGACCATAAGGGTAAACCGATAGGGATAAATGAATGTATTCATACTCATCCTTTATGTAAAAAGTTTATGAACTGATTAAAGAATAAATATATTTCTTATGATTTAAGGTGTCAGAAATGTCATGCAAAATAAATTCCAAAAATAAATTATGCTCTTACCAGAACAAAAAAAGAGAATTATAAAAATAAAACTCAAGTAGTAATTTTGCTGGTTACACCTTAAGCATTACTAATGCAATCATACACACGTCTACTTTTACACACACACACACACACACACACACACACACACAATTTTTTTTTTAAATAACACTTTGGTTTAGTTTAAAACTATTTATATGTAATAAACTGTATAATACATAAACAGATTTATCTTAAATTATGTTAAATTAACTCAAATAAAAAAAATCATGGAACAGACAGCATAATTATTATTTTTGCTATCAGAGTTCAATACAAATGTGTAGCAGAGAAAAATAACGTACTTCATACCAATTTTCTGTACAATATCTACACTTTGTTTTTCTGGTGACAGAAACATACTAGGATCAGGGTATATGACTGGTGCGCGACACACTAAAGCCAAAGAACGAATGGCTAGAGTTTGTCTCCAGGTTCTTGGGCACGATGCCAGACTTACTGTAGTAAGTATTATGTTCAAAGAGCAAGGCAACCATCATACATTTGCAACAGCATAAACAGAACCTTGCCTTATCCTCCAGTCCCATGCCTAATTACTTCTCTATAAAAACCAAAATCCTAAGTATATACAAATGGGGCAAAGGCAAGTGAAGATTTCTAGTAAGAAACTTATGCCTAAACCCATTGTACAAGCATTCAAGCTATAGATAAGAATATATGCTGAGATGGCATAGTAGTGCGTGAGGATGAATTGTCCTTGTAAACTGAGACAATTAGTCATATAATGAGGAATTGTACAATAAACATTTGTATCTTCTCATATTTTTTATACATTTATTCTCTCGGCTAGATGACTGAGGCAGAGGTGAGTCACTTTGGCTGCATCCCTAATGGAACCGTATTCCCTACATAGTGCACTACTTTTGACCAGAGCCCTATAAACCCTAGTCAAAAGTAGTGCACTACATAGGGAAGATAGTGCCATTTGGGACTCATGGAGACCTTCTGTTTTGCCATTTAAATATGTACATTCATTGTGCTGCCCAGTGATGCGTTCTAATATCCAGGGGCGGAAATCCCGGGGGGGACGGGGGGGACACGACCCCCCCATCCTGGGAAAAATATGATTTGTCCCCCCCAATATATCACTGAAACATAACTATGTAATTTAAATAATATTAATAATACGCAATGAAAGCAATTGTGCTGATTATAGACACTTAATAGCGCGTTTTTAAGTTTCAAAAGATTGCGACCCCCCCGCCCTTTGCCTCACAATGGTTTGATCCACTGCCAGTTCCTTAGCTTGCTACGTAACTGCCGTGAGGTTCATCCAGTCAATCGCGCACACACACACTAGCTGAATATGCAGAGCTAGCGCGCAAATATTAACTATTACGCTAGCTAGTACCTATTCCATTTATGTGGCGTCATCAAAGATGGAATCAGCATGCAGATGATGTAAGTTAGTGCTTCAAAGTCCCTGCGATAAGGTTAGCGATAAACTGAAGTCCAAACTGAACAGAACTACACTCTCATCTACCATTGTCTTAAATATATTTAATGGTCTCGTTGCAAAAGCTAAATTGTCGCAAGGGAACTTTTATTTATTTTATTTCACCTTTATTTAACCCGGGTAGCAAAGATTATAGCAAACACCACTGAAACTGAATTGGTGCTCGCTAGCTTTGCAAATTCAGCTATTGTTGGAAGCCAGCCAATATGAAACAAACTATTAAAATTACAAAAGGTTGCAGCATATGTTGTGTAAATGGTGAACTCATACTTGTACTCATACTCTTGTCATTTTAATCCGTTTCACATTTGCTAGCTAACTTTTAGATCGAAGCCCATATAGAATGATTGAAGATGATAGAAGCCCATCTCCTACTGTAAATAACCTACACACTGTGTGTGTAGCCAGCCAGGTAGAAAAATGGCAGAAAAATAAAAGACGGACATCAGAGTATTTTTCAATACACCAAAACACGTAGTAAGAACCCTAGTAGCCTAATATCTCAAAGACTAGTTGATAAAATGTTCATAAGAAAGAAATTAAATTCGAATGGAAATGTTTCACAATGATGTCATTAGGCAGAGCAGGCAACAGATGGCACACAGACAGCAGAGTTGGGGACAGACTGGCAGAGACAGGGAGTCTCAGGTAAGTTTGTTGAGTCTTTGTTTGGCAACATTATGAAAGGTTCTCAATTTTTTTTACTTGTATAATAGGAACATAATTGGAAAATGCCATGGATACCCCCACTCTCAACTTAAACTGGTGACTGAACTAAGATTTGTTAAAGGCAATGGTATTGCTGTTGTGATTAGTTGTGTAGTTTTGGGTACCGGTAGTTAGGAGTATGGCAAACACCTTATTTCTTTGGTTCCTCAATATACATTTACCATATTACAATGTAGGCTATGTGTTACAGCATTTCTTTTGGTGTCCCCCTCAGGAATTGCGCTTGAGAAAATTTCACGTAATTGTCCCCTCCAAAGTGGATATCAGATTTTCGCCCCTGCTAATATCATACTGGTGTAAAACATATAAAAATATAAAATTGAGATTGGAGGGATTAAAAACAACATAACTATTCTATGTTTCCATGCCATACCACGCACTACAATGTGAAAATAATGCAACCAGGTTGAACACAATCACAGAATTTCCCCAAATTATGTTTAACGAGGGTATAATTTACATCAGGTATTATTTCATTTAGTACTTTACCATATTCTAGAGACGTGGATAGGGTTATAAGCAAAGGGACATACTGTATTTTGCTCAAGCCAGTTCAACAAATTTTGTCAGTTGTTTTGATTTACACACAGCGCAGGGGGAAAGGCATAGTAATTCAGCTGTTGCTCGAGCCAATGCTTACCAATGGTTTACAACATATTGCCATTGTAAGATGTATTAATGGCCTGCATTTGCATTTATTGATATATATTTTTTTTTTACAAAATTCAACTAACTGCAGATATGGAAATGGTGTATCGACTTGGCTGATATGGAACTACTACTCTGTGGTATGTGTGACCTGCATAACAATAGTCCACAAAGAAATGCAATGTCTTCAAAGCCCTTAACCGCTCTCGTTCAGTACTCTGAGGGTTTCCCAAACTCGATCCTGGGGCCCCCCCAGGTGCCCGTTTAGTTTTTTCCCCTATCACTACACAGCTGATTTAAAACATCCAACTCATCATCATGCTTTGATCGTTTGAATCACTGTGTACTGCTAGGGAAAAAACCGAGCTTGGGAAACCCTGCTCTAACTTACTGATGGCTGTCCTATGTACAATGATTGCCTCTAAACTATTTGTAAGCTTAAGTGGGTTAGAAACATAGCTGCCTTATCACCCAATGACACATCTCGCTTCTGTACCTATTAAGGGATAGAGAGGATTTGGACAAACAAGACAAAAAACTTTTCCAAGGACTCACTTTTCAATTCCACACGTCAAAACCGACAACCAAGTCCTGCTGTCCGGGAGCAGATCACAATGCATGTCCCAAATGGCACCCTGATTTTGGACGCACTCTACGGGCAAAAGGCCAATGAACAAGGAATATAATTACCCAATAATTACTGACAATGACAGCAACAATGATGGAAAAATAAATTCTAGTAAACCACTACCACTAGCTACATTGATAAAAAGCAACAACAGATATTGTAAATAACGAGCAGAATCATAAAAACCTAGTAGAACTAATATTAAATAGTCGAGGCAGAGAAAGTAAACCTATTTTAGGGGGGAGGCCCTCCTTCGTAGGCTACCCAAGCGCCTGTGTAGTCCAGGGCCAAATCCTCACCACACACTCTCTCAGTACCAGTTGTAGGGTCCCCCATCCCCAAAACGCACCTTACTCTCACCCATGTCCCCTCCCCTGCTTTTAAAGGCTGGCTGCCTCAGAAGGTGGTGTAGTATTTTCCAGAGGACTAGAAGTACTGCTGTTTTCCTGGCTAGCGGGTGATGTGTCCAAACTGGCCGATCGCTCAGGTGCCGTCTTGGCGGCAGTAGAGTCTTTGTTGCCCGACACCCCCGCACTGGCTGGGGAGGGCATAGTGGGCGCAGAGGAGGTGGAGGAGGGAACTGGGGAGCCCAATGTTCGCTGGGAGACCTGGTAGGCTGCCAGCAGCACCTGGATGCGCTCCGGCGTGGGCTCCCACTTGGTGAAGCCGGCATCATTCTGCAGGAAGATGACCGCCGTGCCGTGGACTGCCTTGTAGTACATCTCCTCCCTGAGAGAGGAAATGAAAGACATTTAAACTCCCTTCATACAGTGCAATTAGACTGCAACTACGCTTGTGTCCCATTTAGGGTGCCTCCGGGAGAGTCCTTTTCGAAAGGGTACTTGAGCAGTTCCAAGTATAAAATGTGACTCATTTATCCACCCCAGCACAGGACAAAGATTTAAGATCAAAGGCCTGATTACCTGCATGTCCACCAATGTTGTTTACATGTTGAAATGTCCCTGCGGTCTGTCTTACATAGGGAAAACCCATCGAAGCCTTAAGACCCGGATCAGTGAGCACTGCAGCAATATACGGACATGTGAAACAAAAAATCTGGTTGATTTATTTAATTTTTTTAAAATATAAGTTGGACATCCTATTAGTTCTCTGAGATACATTCGAATAGAAATGGTGAAGATGTCACGCATGGGAGGGGAAATAGAGGAAACTTCTTCAAAGGGAGTGCTAATTGAATAATGTTACACACACACAAAAGTTGACACCTCATTCAAGGGTTTTCTTTATTTTTACATTGTAGAATAATAGTGAAGACATCAACACTGTGAAATAACACATATGGAATGGAATCATGTAGTAAAAAAAAAAGTGTTAAGGTTCTTCAAAGTAGCCACCCTTTGCCTTGATGACAGCTTTGCACACTCTTGGCATTCTCTCAACCAGCTTCATGAGGAATGCTTTTCCAACAGTCTTGAAGGAGTTCCCATATGCTGAGCACTTGTTGGCTGCTTTTCCGTCACTCTGAGGTCCAACTCATCCCAAACCATATCAATTAGGTTGAGGTCGGGTGATTGTGAAGGCCAGGTCATCTTATGCAGCACTCCATCACTCTACTTGGTCAAATAGCCCTTACACAGCCTGGGGATGTGTTTTGGGATATTGTCCTGTTGAAAAACAAAATGATAGTCCCTCTAAGCGCGAACAAGATGGGATGGCGTATCACTGCAGAATGGTGTGGTAGCCATGCTGGTTAAGTGTGAATTGAAATCTAAATCAAATCACAGTGTCACCAGCAAAGCACTCCCACACCTCCTCCTCCATGCTTCAAGGTGGGAACCACACATGCGGAGATCATCCGTTTACCCACTCTGCGTCTCACAAAGACACAGTGGTTGGAACCAAAAATCTCACATTTGGACACAGACCAAAGGACAGATTTCTACCATTCTAATGTCCATTGCTCTTGTTTCTTGGCCCAAGTATCTTCTTCTTATTGGTGTCCTTTAGTAGTGGTTTCTTTGCAGCAATTCGACCACGAAGGCCTGATTCATGCAGTCTCCTCTGAACAGTTGATGTTGAGATGTGTCTGTTACTTGAACTCTGTGAGGCATTTATTTGGACTGCAATCTGAGGCTGGTAACTCTAACTTATTCTCTGCAGCAGAGGTAATGCTGGGTCTTCATTTCCTGTGGCGGTCCTCATGAGCGCCAGTTTCATCATAGCACTTGATGGTTTTTGCAACTGCACTTGAAGAAACTTTCAAAGTTCTTGACATTTTCCAGATTGACTGACCTTCATATCTTAAAGTACTGATGGATTGTTGTTTCTCTTAGCTTATTTGAGTTGTTCTTGCCATAATATGGACATGGCCTTTTACCTGTATACCACCCATACCTTGTCACAACACAACTGATTGGCTCAAATGCATTAAGGAGGAACTTTGAACAAGGCACACCTGTTAATTGAAATGGATTCCAGGTGACTACCTCATGAAGCTGGTTGAGGGAATGCCAAGAGTGTGCAAAGTTGTCATCAAGGCAAAGGGTGGCTACTTTGAAGAATCTCAAAAATATTTAGATTTGTTTAACAATTTTTTGGTTACTACAGGATTCCATATCTGTTATTTCATAGTTTTGATGTCTTCACTATTACACACACACACACACACACACACACACACACGAAGAAGTCGGAAGTTTACATACATCTTTGCCAAATACATTTAAACTCAGTTTCACAATTCCTGACATTTAATCCTAGCAAAAATCCCCTGTCTCAGGTCAGTTAGGATCACCACTTTATTTTAAGAATGTTTAATGTCAGAATAATAGTAGCGAGAATGGTTTATTTCAGCTTTTATTTCTTTCATCACATTCCCAGTGGGTCAGAAGTTTACATACACTCAATTAGTATTTGGTAGCATTGCCTTTAAATTGTTTAACTTGGGTTAAACGTTTTGGGTAGCCTTCCACAATAAGTTGTGAATATTGGCTCATTCCTCCTGACAGAGCTGGTGGAACTGAGTCAGGTTTGTAGACCTCCTTGCTCGCACACGGTTTTTCAGTTCTGCCCACAAATTTTCTACAGGATTGAGGTCAGGGCTTTGTGATGGCCACTCCAATACCTTGACTTTGTTGTTCTAAAGCCATTTTGCCACAACTGTGGAAGTATGCTTGGGGGTCATTGTCCATTTGGAAGACACATTTGCGACCAAGCTTTAACTTCCTGACTGATGTCTTGAGATGTTGCTTCAACATATCCACATCATTTTCCTTCCTCATGTCATCTATTTTGTGAAGTGCACCAGTCCCTCCTGCAACAAAGCACCCCCACAACATGATGCTAGCACCCCATGCATCACAGTTGGGATGGTGTTCTTCAGTTGGCAAGCCTTCCCCCTTTTCTTCCAAACATAACGATGGTCATTATGGCCAAACAGTTCTATTTTTGTTTCATCAGACCAGAGGACATTTCTCCAAAAAGTACAATCTTTGTCCCAAATGTGCAGTTGCAAACCGTATTCTGGCTTTTTTATGGCGGTTTTGGACCAGTGGCTTCTTCCTCGTTTTACTCGTTTTACTATGGATATAGATACTTTTGTACCCGTTTCCTCCAGCGTCTTCACAAGGTCCTTTGCTGTTGTTCTGGGATTGATTTGCACTTTTCGCACCAAAGTACGTTCATCTCTAGGAGACAGATCGCGTCTCCTTCCTGATCGGTATGACGGCTGCGTGGTCCCATGGTGTTTATACTTGCATACTATTGTTTGTACAGATGAACGTGGTACCTTCAGGTGTTTGGAAATTGCTCCCAAGGATGAACCAGACTTGTGGAGGTCTACAAGTTTTTTTACTGAGTTCTTGACTGATTTCTTTGGATTTTCCCATGATGTCAAGCAAAGAGGCGCTGAGTTTGAAGGTAGGCCTTGAAATACATCCACAGGTACACCTCCAACTGAGTCAAATGATGTCAATTAGCCTATCAGAAGCTTCTCAAGCCATGACATAATTTTCTGGAATTTTCCAAGCTGTTTAAAGGCAGTAATTTTAGTGTATGTAAACTTCTGAACCACTGGAATTGTGATACAGTGAATTATAAGTGAAATAATCTGTCTGTAAACAATTGTTTGAAAAATTACTTGTGTCATGCACAAAGTAGATGTCCTAACCGAGTTGCCAAAACTATAGTTTGTTAACAAGAAATTTGTGGAGTGGTTGAAAAACGAGTTTTGATGACTCCAACCTAAGTGTATGTAAACTTCCGACTTCAACTGTATATTAGGACCTTCCCCCCGACTGGGATATGGATGCCTGATGAAGACCTGAAGGTCGAAATGTTGTTATAATAAAATCACCTGGCCGCATGACCAGCAGTGTGCAGCGTTTTCCTTTTTATTTGTATAAATTCACCTACAACTCCAGCACCTGCAAAAAGTACCTGAATGTGCGTATGTTCTTCAGCTTTTGTATCACAATACAACCATACTTGATTTTCCATGGCATAAAAAGAACCCATGAAATACACTACACCATTTGGTTCTTTATGTCAAATATTGTGTGCTATAGGTTGGAAAATAAACAAACGTGACAACACAAGACTTTGTTTCCAGAATAAGGGCGGTTTTCATCAAGAAATTAAGTCTGCTTCATATTTTGTTTCATTGCCATGATACTTCTAAGTAGCACGATACTGGTATCTTGACAACCCTAGTCAGAAAAATGGAAGTGACTCTACGGCGTTGGACACTCACTTCTTGCAGATGTGCTGCGAGCCGCTGCGGTACTCGTGCTCAAAGGCGGGCACCGACATATGATGGCGGCGGAAGGCACTGGTCTCCATGCGGTTGAGGGCCGGGGTCAGTGGATCTCGCCACTCCGGGACGAAGATGATGAAGGACAGGGGCTCACTGGACTTCTCCAATAGTTCCTACAGGACACAGTACATTATTCAATAAAAACTCTCCCTGGTATTCAAAAAGGGAACAGATAAAAATGGAAGTCCTGCCGATTTTCTCCTTATACATAGTAGGATCTAAACAGATGGTGTGGTTCATGGACCCAGACCACTTTTGAAGTACAAACATATTGGAAAACTGAGGGGTGAATGTTCACTTTAAATGCGTTTCAAGTTCTTATGTCACATGCACAAGCACAGTGAAATACCTTTCTTACAAGCGCTAACTCCAACAATGCAGCATTCAATAACAATGTAATACTACATATGACAAGGTAGAACAAAAAATACACGAGACATAAAAATAAGAACACAAAGTCAGGTCAAGACCCTTGTGAGGACAACGAGCATGCAGAAGAGCTTCCTTGAGACGGTTTCTGAGAGTTTGCGCAGAAATTCTTAAGTTTGCAAACCCACAGTTTCATCAGCTGTCCGGATGGCTGGTCTCAGACGATCCCGCAGGTGAAGAAGCTGGATGTGGAGGTCCTGGGCTGGCGTGGTTAAATGTGGTCTGCGGTTATGAGGCCGGTTGGACATACTGCCAAATTCTCTTAAATGATGTTGGAGGCAGCATATGGTAAAGAAATGAACATAAAATTCTCTGGCAACAGCTCTGGTGGACCTTCCTGCCTGCCAACTCCACGCTCCCTCAAAACTTGAGACATCTGTGGCATTGTGTCGTGTGAGAAAACTGCACATTTTAGAGTGGCCTTTTATTGTCCCCAGCACAAGGTTCACCTGTATAATGATCATGCTGTTTAATCAGCTTCTTGATATGCCACACCTGTCAGGGGGATGCTCACTAACAGCGATGTAAACAGATTTGTTCTTAAAATTGGAGAGGAATAATATTTTAGTGCGTATGGAACATTTCTGAGATCTTTTATTTCAGCTCACGAAATCAACACTTTACATGTTGCGTTTATATTTATAAAATAAACAGTAGTAGCAGTGTATATGATGATTGCATGTCAGTGGGTGTGTGTAGAGTCAGTATAAATGTATCTGCATATTATGTGTGTGAACAAATTATGGAGTGAGTGTTTGTATGTGTGTTAGAGTACCAGTGTGCGAAGTGTGTAGGGACCTACGCACACTCAGATAGCCCGTGTAACCATTTTGTTAGCTATTTAGCAATGTTATGGCATTGGGATAAAAAAGCTGTCCAGGAGCCTGTTGTCAGACTTTATGCACCGGTATCGCTTGCTGTGTGGAAGCAGAGAGAACAGTCAATGGCTTGGGTGGTTGGAGTCTAACGATTTTCTGGGCTTTCCTTCCACACCGCCTGATATAAAGGTCCTTGGATGGCAGGGAGCTCAGCCACAGTGATGCGATCGAGGGAAGTTCTATTGCCATACCAAGCAGTGATGCAGCTAGTCAAGATGGTACAGCTGTAGAACTTTAAGGGCCCATGGCAAACCTTTTCAACCTCTTGAGGGAGTTGACTGTGCGCGTGGGCCATTTTAAGTTCTTAGCGATTTGGACAGAGGAACTTAAAGCTCCACAGCAGTCCCGTCGATGTGGTAGAAGCATGCTCACCACCCCCCCTTTCCGGTAGTCCACGATCAGCTCCTTGGTCTTACTGACGTTGAGGGAGAGGTTGTTGTTCCGGCCCCACACTGCCAGGTCACTGACCACCTCTCTGTAGGTTGTATCATCGATGCCGGTGATCAGGCATAACACAGTTGTGTGGTCAGCAAACTTGATGATGGTGTTGGAGTCGTGCGTGGCCACACAGTTGTGGGTGAACTAGGGCTGTGACGGTCACAAAACCGGTGATTGTCAAGCAAATAACTGTCGGTCTCACAGTAATTGACCGTTAATTAACAAACACATTTAGCATCTCCTGGCTTCCACACACAGCCTACAAGCCAGTGATGCAAACCTTTGGAAAACCTACATTTTAAAGTCTAATAAATCCATATAATATAGCCTACATCAGCATAATAAATCCATTATTTATTTTAGACAGGTCTAAAGAAGCATGATATGAAGAAAATGTAGTCTATTTCAGAAGAACAGAATAGCATACTCTGAGTTGTCCTTATGTTAGGCCCTGATCTGGCTATACAATATGGCTGTGGACTACACTAGTTCATTTAGCAGACACGATTTGGTTAGAATTCCATGGCATTATTTTATAGTATGAAGAATACAATTGAACAAAGCTGAATAAAATAGAAAGGATATTTTCTCCAAAAGGAAATGAGGGAGTGTGCACATACGGCTATTCTATGTTGAGCGGTTAACAAAGAAATAGGTATTACTATATGCTCAATTTAGAGTTATTAATGTAACGTTAGTTCTACAACTGTTGGACTATATGTTTTGACTTTTAATACATTGTAAGGCTGCATGATGCGACTGAATTTTAGAAAAAGTTATTTGAAAAGGCATGAGCTATGCTTTGTTTTTTTGCGAAGGCTGTACACACTACATCAGTCTCTCATTCACAATTTGACAAGCACATGATAATGCCTAGAATTTCACGGCGACATCCTGTGTGGCGCCGTAATGCCCCCTAAAAAAATTGACCAGTGGCCGTTGTGCCCTTCTCCCCGAGTGCTCCGAATCAACTCTCACTCACATGGCTCTCCATCATGGGATCGAGTCAGCCAACAAGATGAGTAGGCCTAATGAACAGCAAAGCACTTGCCTATGTCAATCTACTATCCCCCATAGTACAAAAGTCAACCTATTCTATTCTGTACGAGAAATAAATATTCCAAACATAGTCTGGGACAGTTGAGGGATGCGATAGATCCAAAACGAATACAACCACTTGCATCAAAATACCTTTTTTACGCAAATGTGGCTGACGCAACAGATCAGCACGTTTAGCTTAAAATGTTGATAAACTATTAGGCTATTTCTTCAAATTACAAGCGCAGCATTGCGCACATGGCAGTAGGCTATAAGCGCAAATGTTCCACTGGCGGGAAACATCATTATCAAAAGTTACCGCAAATGCAATAATGCATGTACAGTGGTTGCTCCACTAAAAGTTTTGCGATTATGCTGCGGGACTTAGATGTAATTTGTGGTTTAGTACGGTACCCTGCATCACCACTTCATTTCTCCAGACCAGCGCAAGGGGGAGTTAGAGCACTGATTATGCTTTTGGATCCTACTGTGTCTCTGACAATGAATGGGCGACATACACTTAAATAGAAACTGATAATTGTGCACGACTTCAGTATTACTTACTAAAACTGTTGTCACACTAAGGTTTTTATTATTTTATTTTGTTAGGATTATTTATCTCTTACTGTAGTACTGTAGCCCACTCCCGACCGGTCACGTTGTACAACGCCTGAGTGGCGCAACGGTTTAAGACACTGCATAGCAGTGCAAGCTGTGTTGCTACAGATGCTGGTTCAATACAAGTTCCGGCCTCGACTGGGAGACCCATGAGATGACTGAAGGTTTCTGGTTTCTCTCCATCTAAAAACCTAAATAAAAAATTCTAAATAACAAACTGGCTTTATTTGCAAATTAGTAACAATGTCTCACCCTATGTTCAAGAATGGCCTTTTTCCTCACTCATTTTACGTTATTTGAAAACAAAATAACGAGGGAAAAGAACTCAGGACCACCTATACGCCACACACAGATATGCATACAAAGCTCTCCCTCACCCTCCATTTGGCAAATCTGACCATAATTCCATCCTCTTGATTCCTGCTTACAAGCAAAAATTAAAGCAGGAAGCACCAGTGACTAGATCAATAAAAAAGTGGTCAGATGAAGCATATGCTAAGCTACAGGACTGTTTTGCTAGCACAGACTGGAATATGTTCCGGGATTCCTCCAATGGCATTGAGTACACCACATCGGTCATTGGCTTCATCAATAAGTGCATCAATGGCGTCGTCCAGACAGTGACCGTACGTACATACCCAAACCAGAAGCCATGGATTACAGACAACATCTGCACTGAGCTAACCTCTCTAGGCTAGGCGGGACGAATTCGTCCCACCTACGTAACAGCCACTGCAAGCCTGTGGCGCAATTTTCAAAACGTTAAAAATCCTATTACTTCAATTTCTCAAACATATGACTATTTTACAGCCATTTAAAGACAAGACTCTCGTTAATCTAACCAATCTGTCCGATTTCAAAAAGGCTTTACAACGAAAGCAAAACATTAGATTATGTCAGCAGAGTACCAAGCCAGAAATAATCAGACACCCATTTTTCAAGCCAGCATATAATGTCACCAAAACCCAGAAGACAGCTAAATGCAGCACTCACCTTTGATGATCTTCATCAGATGACAACCCTAGGACATTATGTTATACAATACATGCATGTTTTGTTCAATCAAGTTCATATTTATATCAAAAACCAGCTTTTTACATTAGCATGTGACGTTCAGAACTAGCATACCCCCCGCAAACCTCCGGGGAATTCGCTAACATTTTACTAAATTACTCACGATAAACGTTCACAAAAAGCATAACAATTATTTTAAGAATTATAGATACAGACCTCCTCTATGCACTCGATATGTCCGATTTTAAAATAGCTTTTTGGTGAAAGCACATTTTGCAATATTCTAAGTACATAGCCCAGGCATCACGGGCTCGCTATTTAGACACCCGGCAAGTTTAGCACTCACCATAATCATATTTACTATTATAAAAGTTTGATTACCTTTTGTTGTCTTCGTCAGAATGCACACCCAGAACTGCTACTTCAATAACAAATGTTGGTTTGGTCCAAAATAATCCATCGTTATATCCGAATAGCGGCGTTTTGTTCGTGCGTTCCAGACACTATCCGAAATAGTAAAGAAGTGTCACGCGCATGGCGCAATTCGTGACGATAAAATTCGAAGTATTCCATTACCGTACTTCGAAGCATGTCAACCGCTGTTTAAAATCAATTTTTACGACATTTTTCTCGTAGAAAAGCGATAATATTCCGACAGGGAATCTCCTTTTCGGCAAACAGAGGAAAAATCACAAAGGCGGGGGCGGTCGGGGTCACGAGCATAAGCCCAGTGTCCCTTGATCGGCCACTTGAGAAAGGCGATAATGTGTTTCAGCCTGGGGCTGGAATGACGACATTCTGTTTTTTCCCGGGCTCTGAGCGCCTATGGACGACGTGGGAAGTGTCACGTTAGAGCAGAGATCCTTAGTAAATGATAGAGATGGAAAAGAATTTCAAGAAATGGTCAGACAGGCCACTTCCTGTAAAGGAATCTCTCAGGTTTTGACCTGCCATTTGAGTTCTGTTATACTCACAGACACCATGCAAACAGTTTTAGAAAATGTAGGGTGTTTTCTATCCATTGTGTAATAAGTATATGCATATTCTAGTTACTGGGTAGGAGTGGTAACCAGATTAAATCGGGTATGTTTTTTATCCAGCCGTGTCAATACTGCCCCCTATCCTAAACAGGCTAAAGGCTAGAGCTGCCACTTTCAAGGAGCGGGACTCTAACCCGGAATCTTATAAGAAATCCGGCTATGCCCTCCGATGAACCATCAAACAGGCAAAGCATCAATACAGGGCTAACATCGAGTCGTACTACACAGTCGTACTCTGACGCTCGTCGGATGTGGCAGGGCCAGACTACAGAGGGAAGCACAGCCGAGAGCTGCCCAGTGACAATAGCCTACCGGATGATTTAAACTACTTCAATGCTCGCTTTGAGGCAAATAACCCTGAAACAGGCATGAGAGCACCAGCTGTCCCGGAAGACTGCGGAGAGCGTGATCACACAGCCGCTGTGAGTAAGACCTTTAGACAGGTCAACACTCACAAGGCCGCAGGGCCAGACAGATTACCAGGACATGTACTGCGAGCATGCGCTGACCAACTAGCAATTGTCTTCACTGACATTTTCAACCTCTCCCTGTCCGAGTCTGTAATACCAACATGTTTTAAGCAGACCACCATAGTGCCTGTGCCCAAGAACACTAAGGTAACCTGTCTAAATGACTAACGACCCGTAACACTCACATCTGTAGCCTTAAGTGCTTTGAAAGGCTGGTCATGGCTCACATCAACACCATCATCCCAGAAAACCTAGACCCACTCCAATTTGCATACCGCCCCAACAGATCCACAGATTATGCAGTCTCTATAGCACTCCACACTGCCCTTTCCCACCTGGACAATAGGAACACCTATGTGAGAATGCTATTCATTGATTACAGCTCAGCGTTCAACACCATAGTGCCCTCACAGCGCATCAATAAGCTAAGGACCCTGGGACTAAACACCTCCCTCTGCAACTGGATCCTGGACTTCCTGACGGGCCTGCCCCTAGGTGGTAAGGGTAGGTAACAACACATTCGCCATGCTGATCCTCAACACGGGGGGCCCCTCAGGGGTGTGTGCTCAGCCCCTTCCTGTACTCCCCGTTCACTCATGACCGCACGGCCAGGCATCATTAAATTTGCCGATGACAACAGTGGTAGGCCTGATCACAGACAACGAGACAGCAAATAGGGACAATAGGGAGGAGGTCAGAGACCTGGCTGTGTGGTGCCAGGACAACAACCTCTCCCTCAACGTGATCAAGACAAAGGAGATAATTGTCGACTACAGGAAAGAGGACCGAACACGCAGCCATTCTCATCGACGGGGCTGCAGTGGAGCAGGTTGAGAGCTTCAAGTTCCTTGGTGTCCACATCACCAACAAACTAAAATGGTGCAAGCACACCAGAGAATATGTTACTTGTATACCAGTCCAAACCCCCCCTTTTAAAATGTGACAATATTTGGCATGGGTCCTCAGATCCTCAAATAGTTCTAGAGCTGCACCATCGAGAGCATCCTGACTGGTTGCATCACTGCCTGGTATGGCAACTGCTCGGCCTCCAACCGCAAAGGCACTACAGAGGGTACTGCAAACGGCCCAGTACATCACTTGGGCCAAGCTTCCTGCCATCCAAGACCTCTATACCAGGCGGTGTCAGAGGAAGGCCCTACAAATTGTCAAAGACTCCAGCCACCCTAGTCATAAATAGTTCTCCCTGCTACCAGGCGGCACCGGAGCTCCAAGTCTAGGTCCAAGAGGCTTCCAAACAGCATCTACCCTCAAGCCATAAGACTCCTGAACATCTAGTCAAATGGCTACCCAGACTATTCGCATTGCTGCCCCCACCCCCTCCACACCACTCTCGGTTGTCATCTATGCATAGTCACTTTAACTCTAACTACATGTACATACTACCTCAACTAACCGGTGCACTAACCCCCGCACATTGACTCTGTACCAGCACCCCCCTGTATATGTTGTTATTTTTTACTGCTGCTCTTTAATTGCTTGTTACTTTTCTCTCTTATCAGTATTTTTTGAAACTGCAGTGTTGGTTAGGGGCTCGTAAGTAGGCATTTCACTGTAAGGGCTACACACCTGTTGTATTCGGCGCATGTGACTAATAAAATTGGATTTGAAATCTATAAAATGTTTAAACAAAGCGATTATTATTATTATATAAAAGCCCCTTGGATATTCTCACAGATTTATGATTAACCCTGCTATTAGCAGGACAATATAACTTGGTCATGGCTCCCGAGTGGCGCACAATGGGATTGCCTTGCAGTTCTCCAGCTGTATCCACTGATACAGTTCAAGGCACGAGGGCAGGGGGCATGGGATGGGGCACAGAAGACGGACCTAGGCCATGGGGAAGGGAGGAGGAGGAAGGGTGGACCCCCACCCCACCGGGTAGCACAGGGCAACACTTAAGGGGCATTGCACTAATAATGGCGCTGACTAGGGAAACGTTCCCGCTGTTCTTAGTGCCAGTCTGCACACTCAAACTAAAACAATGTAATTAATAATGGCATCTTTATGCTTTCGTTAATAAAATAATGATAAATATACTCTTTCAAAACGCAGATGTTTATTTAGTTATGGATCCATAACGAATTACTAAGGGAATAAATATCAATGAATTACAGAAATATTGGAACAAAGTTGTCTAATGACGGTAAACAAAATTGTTACTTACTGGAAATTACTCTTTCAAACACACACGGTCACGTTTTACAGCGCCATTGTGGCTATTAGCAGGTAGCTGGACAAGAGACTTGCCTAGGAGGGTAGGGGGAGAATTTCATCATCAAATGTATTTCTTAGTTAGGTTGGCTGTATCACAACCGGCCGTGATTGGTTGCAATTTCAATACAACAAGTATTATTATTATTATTATTATTATGATGGATCACATCCAACCGTGATTGGGAGTCCCATAGGGCGGCACATAATTGGCTCAGCGTTTCTCTCCCTCTAAAAACAGAAAAATGTTTTGGCCTTTACAAATATTATTTTGGCCTTTATTCAGATTACAAATCGCTCACTTTCGTTTTTGAAAACAAAATAACCTCCAAAATATTGTTTAGGTTTATGGCACAGTCATATAGCGGCACCTACATAAAGCTGAGTGACTTACTCATTCATGGCTTTGGATCAAAATAAATAAAAGTACCAACATTCTTTCTGATAGCCTTTAATACATAAAATGTTTTTGATATCCAGATCTGGACACCATGTACAGTATTATAATAGCCCATTATGGGTTATTACCTTTACAAACACCTCTCTGTATATTGATACTTTATGGATGGGGCCTCCCCAGTGGCGCAGCTGTCTAAGTCACCGCATTGCAATGCAAAATGCGTTGCTACAGATACCTGTGTCGGCCGCCACCAGGAGATTATATAGAATCCTCCAATCCTCTATATGTAATTATTGGCGGAGAGTCACGTCATATATTTTGAGAACTGTAGACGACATGAGTCTCACTAGTGTTGAGTAATGCGCTGTTAAAAGTGGTGAAGGTCTTATTTATTTAAAGAGCATATTGAAGTTAGAAGCAATAGGATTTGAAGCAATAGCCTACAACTATTTTAGCACCGTTTTGCGCTACTCTGAGACAAGCATGGGGACTGGTCTTGATAAATCAATTAGATATTTATTTTGACTGAAACTCCTTTTGGGTATTGGTTAGAATACAATTATACAATTGGGGTGTAGAAATATTATGCTCTTAGTGTAACCTTTAGTTAACTAGGCAAGTCAATTAAGAACAAATTCTTATTTACAAGGACAGCCTACTCCTTCCTCCCCGTCTGGGAATTGAACCCCGGTCTCCCGCGTGCCCTCACGACACGGGGATTATTTAGCTAAATAGCCAAGTACTATAGCCTACTCCCGAATGTTATTTACCATTCCATCCTTACGGAAAGCCAGAGGGTTTTTTTGTTTTTCTTGGAATAGAAACACCATAATATTAATCAAATTAATTAAGCAACATTTCTTAAAAATCAGTCCCATATACAGTCGTGGCCAAAAGTTGAGAATGACACAAATATTAATTTTCAAAGTCTGCTGCCTCAGTTTGTATGATGGCAATTTGCATATACTCTAGAATGTTATGAAGAGTGACCAGATGACTTGCAAATAATTACCAAGTCCCTCTTTGCCATGCAAATGAACTGAATCCCCCAAAAACATTTCCACTGTATTTCAGCCCTGCCACAAAAGGACCAGCTGAAATCATGTCAGTGATTCTCTCGTTAACACAGGTGTGAGTGTTGACGAGAACAAGGCTGGAGATCACTCTGTCATGCTGATTGAGTTCGAATAACAGACTGGAAGCTTCAAAAGGAGGGTGGTGCTTGGAATCATTGTTCTTCCTCTGTCAACCATGGTTACCTGCAAGGAAACACGGGCCGTCATCATTGCTTTGCACAAAAAGGGCTTCACAGGCAAGGATATTGCTGCCAGTAAGATTGCACCTAAATCAACCATTTATCGGATCATCAAGAACTTCAAGGAGAGCGGTTCAAATGTTGTGAAGAAGGCTTCAGGGCACCCAAGAAAATCCAGCAAGCACCAGGACCGTCTCCTAAAGTTGATTCAGCTTTGGGATCAGGGCACCGCCAGTACAGAGCTTGCTCATGAATGGCAGCAGGCAGGTGTGAGTGCATCTGCACGCAGTGAGGCGAAGACTTTTGGAGGATGGCCTGGTGTCAAGAAGGGCAGCAAAGAAGACACTTCTCTCCAGGAAAAACATCAGGGACAGACTGATATTCTGCAAAAGGTACAGGGATTGGACTGCTGAGGACTGGGGTGAAGTCAATTTCTCTGATGAATCCCCTTTCTGATTGTTCAGGCATCTGGAAAAAAGCTTGTCCGGAGAAGACAAGGTGAGCGCTAAAATCCGTCCTGTGTCAAGCCAACAGTAAAGCATCCTGAGACCATTCATGTGTGTGGTTGCTTCTCAGCCAAGGGAGTGGGCTCACTCGCAATTTTGCCTAAGAACACAGCCATGAATAATGAATGGTACCAACACATCCTCCGAGAGCAACTTCTCCCAACCATCCAGGAACAGTTTGGTGACGAACAATGCCTTTTCCAGCATGATGGAGCACCTTGCCATAAGGCAAAACTAAGTGGCTCGCAGAACAAAATATCGATATTTTGGGTCCATGGCCAGGAAACGCCCCAGACCTTAATCCCATTGAGAACTTGTGGTCAATCCTCAAGAGGCGGGTGGACAAATGAAAACCCACAAATTTTGACAAACTCCAAGCATTGATTATGTAATAATGGGCTGCCATCAGTCAGGATGTGGCCCAGAAGATAATTGACAGCATGCCAGGTAAGATTGCAGAGGTCTTGAAAAAGAAGGGTCAACACTGCAAATATTGACTCTTTGCATCAACTTCATGTAATTGTCAATAAAAGCCTTTGACACTTATGAAATGCTTGTAATTATACTTCAGTATTCCATAGTAACATCTAACAAAAATATCTAAAGACACTGAAGCAGCAAACTTTGTGGAAATTAATATTTGTGTCATTCTCAAAACTTTTGGCAACGACTGTACTATGTTCTTATAAAAAACAAAAAGGTTATTACATCCACTATTGAAGGCTATCAAATGCTTCTCAAAGATGCATTCTGGAGGTCAAACTAGCATTAATGGTATCAGTAGTTGGCACTTAAATAACGTGAAATAGTATTCTGTTGCCGCAGTACGCTGCAACTTTTAAAGGACGAACCACTAATGCTTTTATTAGGTGCGTTTTTATGGTGAAAATGATCTTCCCCAAACTTGAAACTCACGCACTGCTTATGTACAGTGGGGGGGAAAGTATTTGATTCAGATTTTTTACGTTTGCCCACTGACAAAGAAAGGATCAGTCTATAATTTTAATGGTAGGTTTATTTGAACAGTGAGAGACAGAATAACAACAAAAATATCCAGAAAAACACATGTCAAAAATGTTATAAATTGATTTGCATTTTAATGAGGGAAATAAGTATTTGACCCCCTCTCAATCAGAAAGATTTCTGTCTCCCAGGTGTCTTTTATATAGGTAACGAGCTGAGAATAAGAGCACACTCTTAAAGGGAGTGCTCCTAACCGCAGCTTGTTACCTGTAAAAAAGACACCTGTCCACAGAAGCAATCAATCAATCAGATTCCAAACTTTCCACCATGACCATAGATCTACACAAGGCTGGAATGGGCTACAAGACCATCGCCAAGCAGCTTGGTGAGAAGGTGACAACATTTGGTGCGATTATTCGCAAATGGAAGAAACACAAAAGAACTGTCAATATCCCTCGGCCTGGGGCTCCATGCAAGATCTCACCTCGTGGAGTTGCAATGATCATGAGAATGGTGAGGAATCAGCCCAGAACTACACGGGAGGATCTTGTCAATGATCTCAAGGCAGCTGGGACCATAGTCACCAAGAAAACAATTGGTAACACACTACGCCGTGAAGGACTGAAATCCTGCAGTGGCTGCAAGGTCCCCCTGCTCAAGGATACATATACATGCCCGTCTGAAGTTTGCCAATGAACATCTGAGCAGCTGTAATTGCTGTAAAAGGTGGCTCTACAAAGTAGTGACTTTGAGGGGGGTGAATAGTTATGCACGCTCAAGTTCTGTTTTTTTGTCTTATTTCTTGTTTGTTTCATAATAAAAAATATTTTGTATCTTCAAAGTGGTAGGCATGTCGTGTAAATCAAATGATACAAATCCCCCCCAAAAAACATTTTAATTCCAGGTTGTAAGGCAACAAAATAGGAAAAATGCCAAGGGGGGTGAATACTTTCTCAAGCCACTGTATGTGTGAAATTTGTTTTGATTTAGAAAGGACCCTTATCATGCACCTGTAACAGGGAAACCTCAAACCAGGGGCAGTGGGAAAAAATACATGTCATCTATGCACTTAAATAGCAAATGGAGGAGGCTTTTCATGTCATTCATTTTCATGCCAGCCAGTTTGGCTATACTCCTGTTGTAAATATAAGCAATGTGCTTAATAATAGGAAAATAGAGAAATAGCCTATAGAAAGCTGATGGGATCGTCCTTGTTAGTAGATACCATCACTGTTTTCTCACGCAATTGCATAGCCTATAGAAATGCTGCGCAACATGAGCTCATAGGCTCTCATGAAGTGTTTGATTAGATTTTCGATTACATTTGCATTGATGTCAGAGTGATTAGAGTGACAATAAAGTGCTGAGTACCAGGCAGTTAGCAAGTTTGGTGGGCTACTAATGACCAGCAGCAGCATCAGAGCTTGGAAATGCCTACCGTAATTTCCGGACTATAAGCCGCAACTTTTTTCCCACGCTTTGAACCTCGCGGCTTAAAACAATGACGTGGCTAATATATGGATTTTTCCCGCTTTCAAAATTTTTTCTCTCAAAAAAACACACTCAGTTTTTTGGCGGCATGAAGCTTTCATTAGACCAATGAAATTGCCGAACGGGTTAACCCTTTCACACGTACCATCACACGGGGTGTGATCGTTCTACAGTGGTCCCTGAAGCGTACGATCACACCCCGTGTGATTAGAACACTCATTTAGAACGGCCAGTTTCGAATGACGCAACAATCAGCATTTTAGCTGGCCACACTTTTTTTTTCAGAAACTATTTACACAAACACAGTCCTTACAAAGTTATCTCCAGAATGTGAGCAGTTTATTTTTGGATGCAATGTTCAGATATTCACAGAAGTATATATAGCACAACACAATCCTCCTAACCGGAAAAATGTAGGCTACATTTGTCCTAGCGCTAACTGAGGAAAGATTGACCCAACACAAGCAGTCATATTTTCTAACTCTCGGCTGACTACAATATGAATTAGCTAATAGCAATTACTATGTATAATTAATCACATCATGGGTGAGCTCACCATTGATCGAAATAATTAGGTAAAACACTTTCTAGAAATCGAAAGTTATCCGACGATTAGTTTCAGCGCGCAGCCACGCATTTTTTCCTCACAGAAACCGAAGATAATAAGAGAAGACAAGATGAGTTTGGTCTGTTTATAGTATGCATGTTGAAGGGGTGTGTCATCTACCGTCGTTCACATCCCACCATTCATTTCCGGAAGTCCTCAAAAAATGAGTTAACTCTTACTTACCTCATTTTGTTATAACATCTTTGGTCAAACAGACGATTACGTGAAAACCAGAATGCATTGTATGTCAACAAACATGGCTCCATACACATAGCTGGAATTAGCTTAGCTCATCATAATCAGTACAACCTTCAAAACATTATTTTACACACATACTATGCGTCCATTACAATTTATGCAAAAATCGTAACGCATGATTTATCACGGGTAATTGAAAAAATGTGAATAAAATACTAAATATATCAATAATACCACACAAAACATTTTCTGATAGTGATACAAATGGCACGTGCAGGCAGTCAATCACGGTAACCTCTCACTCCCACTCTGAGCCATTCAGTGTTGTTGTTTATGTAACAATCACATTCTGGAATGGAGAGAACGTTCGAACATCACGTGCATAAAAAAAAACTCACGCTGGGGCGACCAATAGAGATATTTGGAACTCACGCGTGAAAGGGTTTTAAGGTCAAATAACTTTTTTGTGGCCGGCGTGGGTCCTGACAGCGTGGAGCATTGTCAAAAAATCCACTATCATCAACGGGTTTCGAAAGGCTGGACTGCTGCGTGTTGAAGAGGGCTCAGCGGGGGATTTGCCTCCGGATGAAAATGACGAGAGCGACAATGAAAACGATCCAATATCGGATGAAGCAATTCTGAGGCTATTCAACTCCGACACCGAAGGAAGATAGTGACCAATTACTTTCTTGGTAGGCTACTGTTTACTGCAAATGTTGTATTTTTTGTTACAAGCCGTGTTTTGTTAAAGCCTGTGTAAAGTTAATTTGTTTCAATGTACCGGTAGGCACCTGCGGCTTATAGACATGTGCGGCTTATTTATGTTGAAAATATATATTTTTTTTTAATTCAGTGGGTGCGGCTTATATTCAGGTGTGCTCAATAGTCCGGAAATTACGGTAATTACCATGACTAAACGGTCACGTGGAATTTGACTGCCTTCATGACCACCGGTGTGGCGGTAATACAGTCACCACAACAGCACTAGGGTGAACAGGGAGTACAGGAGAGGACTAAGCACACAGCCCTGTGGGGCCCCCGTGTCAAGGGTCAGTGAGGCAGAGGTGAATTAACAGCATTCTCACATAGGTATTCCTCTTAAGTAGGTGGGTGAGGGCTGTGTGGAGTGCAATTGAGATTGCGTCGTCTTTGGATCGGTTGGGGCGGTGTGCAAAATGGAGTAGGTCTAGGGGGTCTGGGATGATGGAGATGATGTGTGCTATAACCAGACTATCAAAGCACTTCATGATTACATATGTGAGTGCTACAGGGTGGTAATTATTGTGGCATGAAGAATTAAGAGTTCTTGGGAAAAGGAATTATGATGGTAATCTTAAAACGTGGGGATCACAGACCGGGAAAAGGAGAGGATTAAATTACTGTGAATAAACCTGCCAGCTGTTCTGCTCTGAGAACGCGTCCTGGAATACCATCAGACCATTGTTTTTATTTACTTTACTGCTCTTTTGCACACCAGTATTTCTACTTGCACATCCTCATCTGCACATCTACAGTTGAAGTTGGAAGTTTACATACACTTAGGTTGGAGTCATTAAAACTCATTTTTCAACCACTTCACAAATTTCTTGTTAACAAACTATAGTTTTGTCAAGTCGGTTAGGACATCTACTTTGCGCATGACACAAGTCATTTTTCCAACAATTGTTTACAGACACATTATTTCACTTATAATTCACTGTATCACAATTCCAGTGGGTCAGAAGTTGACATACACTAAGTTGACTGTGCCTTTAAAAAGCTTGGAAATTCTAGAAAATGATGTCATGGCTTCAGAAGCTTCTGATAGGCTAATTGACATCATTTGAGTCAATTGGAGGTGTACCTGTGGATGTATTTCAAGGCCTACCTTCAAACTCAGTGCCTCTTTGCTTGACATCTTGGGGAAAATCAAAAGAAATCAGCCAAGATTTCAGAAAAAAAACTGTAGCCCTCCACAAGTCTGGTTCATCCTTGGGAGCAATTTCCAAACACCTGAAGGTACCACGTTCATCTGTACAAACAATAGTACGCAAGTATAAACACCATGGGACCACGCAGCCGTCATACCACTCAGGAAGGAGAAACGTTCTGTCTCCTAGAGATGAACGTACTTTGGTGTGAAAAGAGCAAATCAATCCCAGAACAACAGCAAAGGACCTTGTGAAGACGCTGGAGGAAACAGGTACAAAAGTATCTATATCCATAGTAAAACGAGTCCTATATCGACATAACCTGAAAGGCCGCTCAGCAAGGAAGAAGCCACTGCTCAAAACCGCCATAAAAAAGCCAGGCTACGGGTTGCAAATGCACATGGGGTCAAAGATCGTATTCTTTGGAGAACTGTCCTCTGGTCTGATGAAACAAAAATAGAACTGTTTGGCCATCATGACCATTGTTATGTTTGGAGGAAAAAGGGGGATGCTTGCAAGCCGAAGAACACCATCCCAGCCGTGATGCATGGGGATGGCAGCATCATGTTGTGGGGGTCCTTTGCTGCAGGAGGGCCTGGTGTATTTTACAAAATGGATGCCATCATGTGGATGGAAAATCATGTGGATATATTGAAGCAACATCTTAAGACATCAGTCAGGAAGTTAAAGCTTGGTCGCAAATGGGTCTTCCAACTGGACAATGACCCCAAGCATACTTCCAAAGTTGTGGCAAAATGGCTTAAGGACAACAAAGTCAAGGTATTGGAGTGGCCATCACAAAGCCCTGACCTCAATCCTATAGAAAATTTGTGGGCAGAACTGAAAAGGCGTGTGCGAGCAAGGAGGCCTACAAACCTGACTCAGTTACACCAGCTCTGTCAGGAGGAATTGGCCAAAATTCACCCAACTTGTGGGAAGCTTGTGGAAGGCTACCCAAAACGTTTGACCCAAGTTAAACAATTTAAAGGCAATACTACCAAATACTAATTGAGTGTATGGAAACTTCTGACCCACTGGGAATGTGATGAAAGAAATAAAAGCTGAAATAAACCATTCTCGCTACTATTATTCTGACATTAAACATTCTGAAAATAAAGTGGTGATCCTAAGACAGGGAATTTTTACTAGGATTAAATGTCAGGAATTGTGAAAAACTGAGGTGTATGTAAACTTCCGACTTCAACTATCTATCACTTCAGTGTTAATTTGCGAAATTGTAATTACTTCGCTACTATGGCCTATTTATTGCCTTACTTCCTCATGCCATTTGTACACACTGTATATAGACTTTCTTTTTCTATTGTGTTATTGACTGTACGCTTGTTTATTCCATGTGTAACTCTGCGTTGTCGTTTGTGTCGCACTGCTTTGCTTTAACTTGGCCCGGTCGCAGTTGTAAATGAGAAGTTGTTTTCAACTAGCCTACCTGGTTAAATAAAGGTGAAATAAAAATAAAAAGGCCCCTAGGCCTTGACCTGATTAAAGACTTTACTTACATCGGCCTCCGCGAGCAAGTTCACCGAATCTTCTGTGTTGGTGGCAGCCCTCACACCCGGCACAATGATATTGTCAAAGCGTGCATAAAATGCATCGAGTTCGTCTGGTAGTGAGTGATGCATCTTTGGGGAGATCACTGCTGTGTCTTCCTTTGTAATCCGTAATGGACAGTAGCCCCTGCCACATGCAGCGTGCATCGGCGCCTGTGTAACATGACACCTTATTCCTATATTGTCCTTTTGCTCGTTTGATGACTCTGTGGAGGTCATAGCGGTCATACTTATTGTACTTGTTCCTGTCCTCAGCCGTAGCCTCAGGGTTGTTTGTGGTAGCACTATTCTTTAGTTTAGCTCCAACCTCAGTGTTAATCCAGGGCATTTCATTGGGGAAGCAGCGAACCTTAACTGTGAGGACAACATCAAAGATGCATTTCCTTATGAAGCCGGTGACGGAGGTGGTTGGCTTATCGATGTTATCAGCGGCGTCCCGAAACATATTCCAGTCTGTAGCATCATCTCTGATTCTGGAGACCATTTTCCCAGAGCGAGCCAATGGTAATTCCTGTTTGAGCTTCTGCTTGTAAATGTATGGATTTAAGTTTTCCTGCTTGGCAATAGCCTAGTACACTTTGTTAAGTGCCAGGTTGTTATTTTTCTTGTCCTGAGGTGGAATGTATACAACAGTCAAAATAACAGCAGAAATCTCCCTTAGGAGGCAAAAGGGTCAGCATTTGACCATCAGGTATTCCAAGACGAGTGAACAATGGGTCGAGACTTCTACCGCGGTTGAGTCAGCACACCAGTTGTTGTTTATGAAGAGGCAAACCTCCTCCCTCCTCGAATTCCCCAACTCCACTGTCCTGTCGGCACAGTGAATGGAGAATATTTGTCCGAGAGCCATGTTTCAGAAAAGCTGAGAATATTGTAGTTTTGAGAGTCTCAATGCTAGCAAAGCAGCGATCGGAGGTAATCCATTTTATTATCAAGTAGAATGGAGGGAAGAGGTGGTCGGTTTTCCCTTCACCTTTATCTCGCCAGGATCCCCCTTCTCTTGCCTCTAATGTCAGCATTTCCTCTTGGGTAGCCCGAAAAGTTTGTCAGATTTACAGAAAGAGCCCTGGTTGAAGCGAGAATTGAGATAAGTAACTGCCGATCAGCTGTTCAAAAGTTATAGTCAGTTGTAAGAAATGACAACGGATACATTGAGAAAATTAAGTAAAAACAAATAAAATAATCACAAAATAGCAATGTTAGGTCGGAGATCCAGTACGGTGCCATCTTTTCAACTAGTGATGAGGAAAAAATTACTAAGGAGGAGCACCTCAAAGTGTGTCACCATGGCATCCATCAGCTCCTCACAGAAGGGAGGGTTGGCCTCGAAGGAGCCACTGGCCGGTGAGAAGTTCAGGAAGGGCCTTGGAGGAAAAGAGAACATTTTAGAAAAGAGTCAAACTAGAAACCCATAGATTAACAAATTACTAAAAGTAAACGGCCCATGCCTCGGTGGTCTCAAGTTGAGATGAGGTAGACCAGTGTTTCTCAACCCTTTTTTTTGTCAAGGACTGGCATGCTATAGTGTGAGGGACCTTATTTTGAAACAAGCATTGTAAATCTGCACGAATTCGACTCTCTGGGAATGTTCAGCAACATGCCACGAACCGGTACAGGACCCTGGACTGGAAGTTGAGAAACACTGGAGGAGACTACATATAATGATGTATTGTTTGTGATGAGAAGTAAACCTAAACCTACCCCCTAGAGCCAAAGAAGCCGTCGGTGTCAGGGAAAGCCGAGCAGAACTGCTTAAAATAGGAATTGAGCGGCGAGGCGAAACACTCAAAGCTCACCCCAAACTGTTTGTTGAGTACCTCAAAGACAGGCACAGGGAGGGCCCCCTGTAAGCCCATCCCTTCATTCACCCCAGCGCCAAACATCACCTGCACAAAAAAGTGACATCATCAGCACAATAAATGATGACATCAGCACAACAAACATCAGATGTAGCCAGACAGAAAAAATGCAGAGGAAAGAGCAACAAGAAGTTGGAGGGGATGGTGGACTATAAGAGCATTGCCTCCCAACAGAGTCATATCAATGTTAGTACTTAGGCAGTGAAAGAAAAATAGAAATAGTCGTCGTAGAAAAAGGGGGAGGGAGGGAGTCCGATTTACCTGGTATCTCTTAATAAGGCACCATATTCGTGACAGGAACTTTTCGAACCTGGGATCATCGATACAGCTGTATCGGTATAAGAGCTCCTGGATAGACAGGTGAGTAATTAAGCAGAGATGCTAGTCAATTATATCCACCAAACCTTCCAGGATTAATTCCTGGCAGTTTCTCAGACAGTGCAAGTATCAACGCACCTAAAAATGGTATGAGTGTGTGTGTATACTTAACGTCAATGTCATGCACTCATAACCATTGCCATATCCATGAAAACTATAGACACCAACCGAACCGACCACTTCTCGGGACATTTTACTGATATTGATTATTACGATAAATAGAATACATTAGAGAAATGTGAAGTTTGAAATTAAATAATGCTGCTAATATGAGCAATTGCTAACGGGGAAATTTATAGCTACAACGTTCAAAGTAATAGTAGTAGTTTTAAGGGTAATGTAAAAAAGTAACTTGTCATGACGTTGCCCTGTTGGTGGGGTTTATGACCCCCATAAATACCTTTCCCCCTTTTCGCTCTCTACTCTACAGATTGGACTCTTAGAAAGCCCTTTGTTAACATAGAGAGAGAGTCTTGTAACATCAAAAGGATGGGGATTGGAACCATACTTCGGTAATCCAACCAGTTGAAAATATCCGTTGGAACTTAAAGAATAAGATGTCAGATCAATTGTCGTCCGAGACATTATTACTGATGATAGGCGCTTTCATTCAAGCCCAACCCCCTTTCTTTGTGTAACCAGCCATCATATCGGTTCCGTCCGCTAGGGATGTTTTCCTGTATAACATAATTAGTAAGCAATGTATGATCCATCCAGTGTATATGTGATTATTTATGTATTTAGTAAATAAATAATTAAACCAAATGTTGTATTGCTGATTCAACTTGTTAGCCAAGGTTCGTGAAGATAACCAAGAATTTTACAGCGTTCAGATGAGACTGAATAAGGTGACGAATAATAATTGACTGTTATTGATATAAAAGATTACCAGGTCTCTAAGAGTTTATTCGGAAGAAAATAGCTCTAAAAACATTCTTCCGTGGTACCCCAACTTTCTAGTTAATTACATTTACATGATTAGTTTATTCAGGTAATATTAATTAGAGAAATGCTTTTATAAAATATCATGTCATATCACTTAATCCTGCATAGCAAAGACACGACAAACTGATGCACATTAACGTTACACATTTAGCCTTAAACCTTTTTGACCATATTGCCCAGCTCTACCCACTACACAGAACCAATTTCATATAATATAGTCATTACATTCAGGGGCCCAATCAATGACACCCCATTGCGCCAACATATATTGGTACTTATAATACACATAATATCTCTGCTACAACATATTCCTCACCAGCTTGGCGAAGTAGCCGCGGTTGACCTTGACTATCTCTCCCTTGTAGCGTAGGCAGGCGATGTCGTTCTCAAAGTGCAGCTCCACGCGGGGCTGGTTCGGTGAGGGCAGGGCCAGACGGACGGGGTAACAGTACACCAGCCTGTCCTGCACCTCGGCTGCCTCTGGGTCTGAGAAGAAAGGGGGAAAACAAGGGGTAACAGTAAAACAAAAGTAAGAAAAAAAAACAATAGTCCATTGAATGGCTTTAATTTGGAGTAAAATCTAAAATAATTTTGGATATTCAAGTAGCGAAATTTGTTGGGCACAGATATAGAATGACAAGAACATACATTCCCATTCACAGTCAATATATATTTCTGTTTGAGCACCAAAAATAAATAGATTAGGTAGCATTGCCTTAAAATTGTTTAACTTGGGTCAAACATTTCAGGTAGCCTTCCACAAGCTTCCCACAATAAGTTGGGTGAATTTTGGCCCATTCCTCCTGACAGAGCTGGTGGAACTGAGTCAGGTTTGTAGGCCTCCTTGCTCGCACACGCTTTTTCAGTTCTGCCCACAAATTTCCTATAGGATTGAGGTCAGGGCTTTGCGATGGCCACTCCAATACCTTGACTTTGTTGTCCTTAAGCCATTTTGCCACAACTTTGAAAGTATGCTTGGTGTCATTGTCCAGTTGGAAGACCTATTTGCGACCAAGCTTTAACTTCCTGACTGATGTCTTGAGATGTTGCTTCAATATATCCACATATTTTTCCTTCCTCATGTCATCTATTTTTGTGAAGTGCACCAGTCCCTCCTGCAGCAAAGCACCCCCACAACATGATGCTGCCACCCCCATGCTTCACAGTTGGGATGGTGTTCTTCGGCTTGCAAACATCCCCCTTTTTCATCCAAACATAACGATGGTCATTATGGCCAAACAGTTCTATTTTTGTTTCATCAGACCAGAGGACATTTCTCCAAAAAGTAAGATCTTTGTCCCCATGTGCAGTTGCAAACCGTAGTCTGGCTTTTTTATGGCGGTTTTGGAGCAGTGGCTTCTTCCTTGCTGAGCGGCCTTCAGGTTATGTCGATATACAGTGAGGGAAAAAAGTATTTGATCCCCTGCTGATTTTGTACATTTGCCCACTGACAAAGAAATGATCAGTCTATAATTTTAATGGTAGGTTTATTTGAACAGTGAGAGACAGAACAACAACAAAAAAATCCAGAAAAACGCATGTCAAAAATGGATTTGCATTTTAATGAGGGAAATAAGTATTTGACTCCTCTGCAAAACATTACTTGGTGGCAAAACCCTTGTTGGCAATCACAGAGGTCAGACGTTTCTTGTAGTTGGCCACCAGGTTTGCACACATGTCAGGATGGATTTTGTCCCACTCCTCTTTGCAGATCTTCTCCAAGTCAATGTTTCGAGGCTGACATTTGGCAACTCGAACCTTCAGCTCCCTCCACAGATTTTCTATGGGATTAAGGTCTGGAGACTGGCTAGACCACTCCAGGACCTTAATGTGCTTCTTCTTGAGCCACTCCTTTGTTGCCTTGGCCGTGTGTTTTGGGTCATTGTCATGCTGGAATACCCATCCACGACCCCTTTTCAATGCCCTGGCTGAGGGAAGGAGGTTCTCACCCAAGATTGGATGGTACATGGCCCCGTCCATCATCCCTTTGATGCGGTGAAGTTGTCCTGTCCCCTTAGCAGAAAAACACCCCCTTAGCATAATTTTTCCACCTCCATGTTTGACGGTGGGGATGGTGTCTTGGGGTCATAGGCAGCATTCCTCCTCCAAACACGGCGAGTTGAGTTGATGCCAAAGAGCTCCATTTTGGTCTCATCTGACCACAACACTTCCACCCAGTTGTCCTCTGAATCATTCAGATGTTCATTGGCAAACTTCAGACGGACATGTATATGTGCTTTCTTGAGCAGGGGGACCTTGCGGGCGCTGTAGGATTTCAGTCCTTCACGGCGTAGTGTGTTACCAATTGTTTTCTTGGCGACTATGGTCCCAGCTGCCTTGAGATCATTGACAAGATCCCCCCGTGTAGTACTTGGCTGATTCCTCACCGTTCTCATGATCATTGCAACTCCACGAGGTGAGATCTTGCATGGAGCCCCAGGCCGAGGGAGATTGACAGTTCTTTTGTGTTTCTTCCATTTGCGAATAATCGCACCAACTGTTGTCACCTTCTCACCAAGCTGCTTGGCGATGGTCTTGTAGCCCATTCCAGCCTTGTGTAGGTCTACAATGTTGTCCCTGACATCCTTGGAGAGCTCTTTGGTCTTGGCCATGGTGGAGAGTTTGGAATCTGATTGATTGATTGCTTCTGTGGACAGGTGTCTTTTAAACAGGTAACAAGCTGAGATTAGGAGCACTCCCTTCTTACCTCAGCTCGTTACCTGTATAAAAGACACCTGGGAGCCAGAAATCTTTGATTGAGAGGGGGTCAAATTCATTGAAATACAAATCAATTTATAACATTTTTGACATGCGTTTTTCTGGATTTTTTTGTTGTTATTCTGTCTCTCACTGTTCAAATAAACCTACCATTAAAATTATAGACTGATCATTTCTTTGTTATTGGGCAAATGTACAAAATCAGCAGGGGATCAAATACTTTTTCCCCTCACTGTAGGACTTAGTTTTACTGTGGATATAGATACTTTTGTACCTGTTTCCAGCATCTTCACAAGGTCCTTTGCTGTTATTCTGGGATTGATTTGCACTTTTCACACCAAAGTACGTTCATCTCTAGGAGACAGAATGTGTCTCCTTCCTGAGTGGTATGACGGCTGCGTGGTCCCATGGTGTTTATACTTGCGTACTATTGTTTGTACAGATGAACGTGGTACCTTCAGGTGTTTGGAAATTGCTCCCAAGGATGAACCAGACTTGTGGAGGTCTACAGTTTTTTTTTCTGAGGTCTTGGCTGATTTCTTTTCATTTTCCCATGATGTCAAGCAAAAAGGCACTGAGTTTGAAGGTAGGCCTTGAAATTCATGCACAGGTACACCTCCAATTGACTCAAATGATGTCAATTAGTCCATCAGAAGCTTCTAAAGCCTTGACATAATTTTCGGGAATTTTCCAAGCGGTTTAAAAGCACAGTCAACTTCTGACCCACTGGAATTGTGATACAGTGAATTATAAGTGAAATAATCTGCCTGTAAACAATTGTTGGAAAAATTACTTGTGTCATGCACAAAGTAGATGTCCTAACCGACTTGCCAAAACTATAGTTTGTTAACAAGAAATTTGTGGAGTGGTTGAAAAACTAGTTTAAATGACTCTACACCTAAGTGTATGTAAACGACTTCAACTGTATCTAGATACTGTGCCTTCGTCAAGTATTCACACCCCTTGACCTTAAACATTTTATTTTATTCAGCAATCGACACACAATACCCCCATAATGACGAAGCAAAAACAGGTTGACATTTATGCAATTGCAGTTTCCATTGATCATCCTTGAGATGTTTCTACAACTTGGAGTCCACCTGTGGACATGATTTGGAAAGGCACACACCTGTCTATATAAAGGTCCCACCGTTGTAACTTTCTGAAGGCACTGTAAATGTGCTCAGACACGGTACGTTTTAGTTTGAAACAATGCGATTCGGTGCGATGCGATTCAATGCACTAACATTTGTTGCATTAACACATACATTTTCTACACTAAATTTAAATCTGCTGGTGATGGATCTCATGAGTTGGGACTCTGAGCTGGATCTGTCTGAGCTGACTTGTGTGTGGGTGTGTTGTGTCGTGACATTGTGTTTGACTGTTATTTTATCAAAGAATTACAAACCACGTCCTATTATTACGCGATTAAATTAAACATATAACAATTAATGAAATGGTAATCTGGGGGCACCACGGGAAAAGTTATTTAGTATCGAACCCTTTTTCCAATTTTCGAACTAAAATGAAATACCCAAATCTAACTGCCTGTAGCTCAGGACCTGAAGCAAGGATACGCATATTCTTGACACCATTTGAAAGGAAAGGAAAGTTTGTGGAAATGTGAAATGAATGTAGGAGAATATTACACAATAGATCTGGTAAAAGATAATACAAAGAAAAAAACACGTTTTTTTGTGTTTTATTTTTGTGCCTTCATCTTTGAAATGCAAGAGAAAGGCCATAATGCATTATTCCAGCCCAGGCACAATTTAGATTTTGGCCACTAGATGACAGCATTGTATGTGCAAAGTTTTAGACTCATCCAATGAACCATTGCATGTCTTTTAAAAATGTTCTATCAAGACTGCCCAAATGTGCCTAATTGGTTTATTAATAACGTTTCAAGTTCATAACTGTGCACTCTCCTCAAACAATAGCATGGTTTTATTTCACTGTAATACCTACTGTAAATGAGACAGTGCAGTTATATTAACAAGAATTTAAGCTTTCTGCCAATGTCAGATATGTCTATGTCCTGGGAAATGTCCTGAATACTTACAACCTCATGCTAATCGCATTAGCCTACGTTAGCTCAACCGCCCCGCTGGGCACCCACCAATCCTGTAGAGGTTAACTTCTTATGGCTTGGGGGCAGTATTTCAACATCTGGATGAGAAGCGTGCCCAAAGTAAACTGCCTGTTACTCAGGCCCAGAAGCTAGGATATGCATATAATTGGTAGATTTGGATAGAAAACACTCTAAAGTTTACAAAACTGTTAAAATAATGTCTGTGAGTATAACAGAACTGATATGGCAGGCAAAAACCTGAAGAAAATCCATCCAGGAAGTGGGATTGTTTTGATGTGGGTATTTTCAATTGAATGCCTATAGAGTATCTAATGGGTTAGGACCCAGATTGCAGTTCCTATGGCTTCCACTAGATGTCAAGTCTTTAGACATTGTTTCAGGCTTGTTTTCTGAAAAAATGAAGAAGAATGAGACCTTTCTCTCAGTGGACTGTAGAATCATGCAGTGCTGGTGTGCGCATGTGGCCAAGTGCGCGCCCTTCGTTGTTTTTCCTTTCTATTGAATACGCTATTGTCCGGTTGAAATATTATAGATTATTTAGACAATTGACAACCTGAGGATTAATTATAAACATTGTTTGACATGTTACGACGAACTTTACCGGTACTACTAGGATGTATTCATCTGCATGTTTTGACCGCCTTTGAGCCAGTGGATTACTGAACAAAATGCGCCAACAAAACTGAGTTTTTGGGATATAAAGAGGGACTTTATCGAACAAAACAAAAATGTATTGTGTAGCTGGGACTCTTGTGACTGCAACCATATGAAGATCTTCAAAAGGTAAGTGATTCATTTTATCGCCATTGCTGACTTTTTTAATTCCTTTACTTGGTTGTAAAATGTTTGTATGCTTTTGTAAGCGGGGCACTGTCAGATAATCACATGGTATGCTTTCGCTGTAAAGCCTTTTTGAAATCTGACAAAGCGGCTGGATTAAGTTAATCTTTAAGCCGATGTATAACACTTGTATTTTTTCATGTTTATTATGACTATTTCTGCATTTTGAATTTGGCGCTCTGCAATTTCACTGGATGCTGTCGAGGTGGGTCGCTAGCGGAACGCCTGCGCCAGAAAGGTTAAAGAACAATCATGTCGAATTCATTACTCATTTGTGATGTAACTAAGGACAGTAGAACAACATAATGGTATATGAATGTGTAACATCCAAATGTTGTGGCATTTTTATGATTAAATATGAAACTATTTGTGAGAAGAGGAAATGTGATCTTAGCCTTCTAAATGAGAATGTTTTTTCCATATGAAGTTTATCCAGTCAGTAACCACGCCCACATGAGCAGACATTATGCCAAACATAATGGAACCACCCTTTTTCCAAAGTGTATAAAAGGACCCGTGACGAAATTCACATCAGGCCAGTATACGTGTAGTGCCAGCTGAATATGTTACCAATGGTTTAAAACTACAAGATCAGTACATTGTCGGGTTGCTACGGGCGTGTAAAATGGTTCTAGCTGTACCCTGAATAATTAACCAGTGGGACTAGTACACGGGTGATAAGCCAGATGTGTAAAATGGTTAGACTACATATACCAGCGTGACCGACGGCGTGAGCTGAAAGGTATGAAATGGTTAGAAACTCTTTCTCAAAGAAGACTACACAGGAACATTCAGTCTGCAGCTGTTTAAGTACTTTAGTCTAGTAAACTTGACTGAGAATCACTGGGTGGTACTTTGAAAGATCCATTCGAACGAACACTTCCTGTGGAAGATCCGTCCTAACAGACACTCCAAGACAGAAAAGCTACAGCTATAAAATACATTGTGACCTCTGGGGACAAAAACCAGAGACTTCTGTCGAACTACTCTCCCCAGACGGACCGGCGATTTCAACAGAGCGACAACAAAGACATACAATCGTAAATATGTACATTGCATTTCTAAATCCGAATGAGCGGTTGTTGGGGTGCTAAATATCCATATTTACGATGAGCATATTATTCAAATGTATGCAAGATAGGTGAAGTCCTTTGTCTCTTCTCCCGCTCTTTCTTATATGTCCCTCCCTTTTCATTTTGTACAAGCCACCATATCGGGTTAGTCCACTAGGGACTTTCATTGCATTATGTAGTAATCAATGTGTAAACTATCCTGTTTGTGTGTTTATGTAGTTCTGTGAGTTAGTAAATAAATAATCCAATTTGTATATCGCTGATTCATCATTTATGCTCGGGTTCATGCAGATATCCAAGAATTTTGTGACATTCAGAATGAGACTAAGGTAAATAATAATTAATGAATTGACTGTGACTGATGTAAGAGTTATACATATATCTTTAGAGTTTAGCCGACCAACCATTTACCCACATTATTTGTTTTAGGAATACTGTGTCATTATCCACTTTTGGATGTCGTAGTTTTGGCGGGAGGAATCTCCTTGAAACAAAAAGGTTATTGGGGGGGGGGGGGGTCTGTCGACTATGATCCTCACCCAAGAGGGCAAGTCATGGCAGTGTGTGGGGCACCTATCGGTAGAAAATGGGTAAAAATAAGCATGGTGAAGTTATTAATTACACTTTGGATGGTGTATCAATACACACAGTCACTACAAAGATACAGGCATCCTTCCTAACTCAGTTGCCGGAGAGGAAGGAAACCGCTCAGGGACTTCACCATGGTGACTTAA
>NC_138302.1:45607500-45795000 GCF_965601325.2 Salmo salar | reverse complement strand
CGCAACAAAATTGCACCAGACTGACACACTCATTTTTCACTAGCTCCTTGTGTAACATCAGACAACTTAATTGACTGTATTGAATCAAGCCATACAGACATTAATTAAAGAATATAGCATAATTGGTATGTACAGGTCTTCGTTCAAATATTATATTTGGCATCTTTCAAATACTTTGAGCGTTTGATTGAGCCAGCATGGTGTGTCCGATGGGCGGGGTTTGTAGTTGTGGGTCTATTCCATTGGTTCCTTTGCGCCAGGAAAGATCAATCAAGCACAGATTTGAAGCCAGGACTGGTACAGATTCCCTTTCCCACTGACCTGATGGGGATGTCATTCATGACCTCTCTGAACATGGACCGGGAGATGATGGGGTCACAATCGCTGGGCAGTAGGGGGTCAGGCCCTTTGTCCAGCACCTTACGCTCCAGCAGCCAGCGGTTGAAAGACTCCCGTGGGGGCTCGATACCTATTAGAGAGGGGGAAAGGCCATTTATCATCAAGGTTGAGGTCAGCCAAGTATAGGAACACCGGAGTTGTGTTCACCAGGGCATAAATTAGGGAAAACATTTGAATCCATTTCACAACGTAAAATGAAAATGAGCGTTGCTTGTTGAAAAAGTTCAGCTAGTCCCTCCATTTCAGTCCGTTGTCTTCTGTTTGGTGCCTAATTATTATTATTATTTTTTAGATGTAACCTTTATTTAACTAGGCAAGTCAGTTAAGAACAAATTCTTATTTACAATGACGGCCTACCACTAATGAACATGACCCTGGGCTGGAGTAAAAATCTGCTCACCCTATGGCACTCCAGGACCAGGGGTGGTGAGCGACAACAATGGCTTAAAAAATGCTGAGCGTTGTAAAAAAAAAAAATAGAAAAAAAAAGTGACACCTCAGAACTGTTTTCAGACAGACACCTCAAGCTCATCTGGAAAGCAAACATCTGACAGCATAATGGGGAGGCACCTTGAAAAGTAAGTCATTAAAAAGGTAAGAAAAGCAATCATTTTCATTTAAAGCAAAGTTTGACTTGACAATGCCAGCTGTGTGGGTAATTTACCTTCTCGTTGGTAGCAGAGCTCTTGGTAGTGCTGCCGTAGCTTGGTGGTGAGCTGGGCGCGTTGGAGCTCAATCTCCGGGTGGGGAGGTAGATGGTTGGCGGGGGCTCGCTCTCTGATCACTGCGTTCGTCTGAATGTCCAGGTCCCAGTATATTCTACAACAGCAACAATGACAGACATACTCAGTATTCATATCCCTAAAGAAATAAATTAACTCACAACAAATTTCAATAGAAAGTTGGCAAAAATAGATAAGATCTTGCTTACTACCATGGAAAGATAAATACCTGTCTATTTGTAGAAAAATAACCCTGATTAATTATTTAGTCATATGCCAGTTTACCCATTTTATGGCCCTGCCTATGCCAAATGATTCGTTTATAAAATGATATGAGCAGAAATAGATTTCCTTTATTAGGAACGGCAAGCCAGAACAAAATTAAACGTGCTTATTTATATAATGAATATGAGTTCGGGGGGCAAAAAATATTAAATATTCAAGCATTAAACCTCTTACTAAAAGCATCAGTCATACAAAAGTTATACTTAAACCAAAACTAGTTCTCCAGTAGATTAGTAAGAATGGCTCACCCATTGTGCAAAAATATCCTTTATCCAGGACAAATAAGACATCTAGATTATCCAGATTACAACCTCTCACTTTCAGTCAATTGATAATGGAACCATTTTCAAAATATCGCCCTTTCTAAAAACAAGCCATACAAAGCTGGTTGCAATTCCAGTTTCATCCCCGAGAAAAGACAGAACATACAAATTGATTTTTTTAAAAACCTCTCTTTCTGGATTTTTTTTTTTTTTAAAGGAATTTTTGGCTAAATTATATTATGAATAGGAAAGGTGGAGTTGTCACGTGTAGTTAACAAAAATATATGGAAATGTTTGCTCTATCCGAAATTACAACTAACTGACTGCAGCCTTAGCTAACATATAGATACAGTTGAAGTCAGAAGTATACATACATCTTAGCCAAATACATTTAAACTCAGTGTTTCACAATTTCTGACATTTAATCCTAGTAAAAATTCCCTGTTTTAGGTCAGTTAGAATCACCACTTTATTTTAAGAATGTGAAATGTCAGAATAATAGCAGAGAGAATTATTTATTTCAGCATTTATTTTTTTCATCAAGTTCCCAGTGGGTCAGAACCTTACATACACTCAATTAGTATTTGGTAGCATTGCCTTTAAATTGTTTAACTTGGGTCAAATGTTAAGGGTAGCCTTCCACAAGCTTCCCACAATAAGTTGTGTGAATTTTGGCCCATTCCTCCTGACAGAGCTGCTGTAACAGTCAGATTTGTAGGTTTGTAGGCCTCCTTGCTCACACACGGTTTTTCAGTTCTGCCCACAAATTTTCTATGGGATTGAGGTCAGGGCTTTGTGATGGCCACTCCAATACCTTAACTTTGTTGGCCTTAAGCCATTTTGCCACAACTTTGAAAGTATGCTTGGGGTCATTGTCCATTTGGAAGACCCATTTGAGACCAAGTTTTAACTTCCTGACTGATGTCTTGAAATGTTGCTCAATATATCCACATCATTTTCCTTGCTCATGATGTCATCTATTTTGTGAATTGCACCAGTCCCTCCTGTGCAGTTGCAAACCATAGTCTGGCTTTTTTATGGCAGTTTTGGAGCAGTGGCTTCTTCCTTGCTGAGCAGCCTTTCAGGTTATGTTGATATAGGACTCGTTTTACTGTGGATAGATATACTTTTGTACCCGTTTCCTCCAGCATCTTCACAAAGTCCTTTGCTGTTGTTCTGGGATTGATTTGCACTTTTCGCACCAAAGTACGTTCATCTCTAGCAGACAGAACGCGTCTCCTTCCTGACCGGTATGACGGCTGCGTGGTCCCATGGTGTTTATACTTGCGTACTATTGTTTGTACAGATGAATGTGGTACCTTCAGGCGTTTGGAAATTGCTCCCAAGGATGAACCAGACTTGTGGAGGTCTACAATCTTTTTTCTGAGATCTTGGCTGATTTCTTTTGATTTTCCCATGATGTCAAGCAAAGAGGCACTGAGTTTGAAGGTAGACCTTGAAATACATCCACAAGTACACCTCCAATTGACTCAATTAGCCTATCAGAAGCTTCTAAAGCCCTGACATCATTTTCTGGAATTTTCCAAGCTATTTAAAGGCACAGTCAAGTTAGTGTATGTAAACTTCTGACTCACTGGAATTGTGACAGTGAATTATAAGTAAAATAATCTGTCTGTAAACAAGTTGATGTCCTAACCGACTTGCCAAAACTATAGTTTGTTAACAAGAAATTTGTGGAGTGGTTGAAAAACTAGTTTAAATGACTAAGCTAAGTGCATGTAAACTTCCCGACTTCAACTGTATCTTAGTAGATGACTTCATGCACCGTTTGCTGTGTGGAAGCAGAGAGAACGGTGTATGGCTTGGGTGGCTGGAGTCTTTAATGATTTTCCGATTTTCCGTAAACTTCTGACTTCAACTGTACGTGTTAAGCAGATGTTATTGTGGGTGTAGTGAAATGATTGTGTTTCTAGCGCCAACAGTGCAAATATCTAACATTACACACAATCTAAAGTAAAGGAATTAGAATATGTTAAATATTTGAACAAGCAATGTCAGAGCGGCATAGACTAAGACACAGTAGAATAGGATAGAATACAGTATATACATATGAGATGAGTAATGCAAAATATGTAAACATTATTAAAGTGACTAGTGTTCCATTATTAAAGTGGCCAGTGATTTCAAGTCTATGTATATAGGGCAGCAGCCTCTAATGTGCTATTTAACGTCTGGCCTTGCAATAGAGACTGCAAACAGCTTCTCGGTCCCAGCTTTGATGCACATGTACTGACCTCGCCTTCTGGATGATAGCGGGGTGAACAGGCAGTGGCTCAGGTGGTTGTTGTCCTTGATGATCTTTTTGGCCTTCCTGTGACATCGGGTGCTGTAGGTGTCCTGGAGAGCAGATAGTTTGTCCCCGATGATGCGTTGGGCAGACCGCACAGGGTGACTCTGGAGAGTCCTGCGGTTGTGGGCGGTGCAGTTTCCGTACCAGGCGGTGATACAGCCCGACAGGATACTCTCACCTGCATCTGTAAAAGTTTGTGAGGGTTTTAGGTGACAAGCCAAATTTCTTCAGCCTCCTGAGTTTGAAGAGTCGCTGATGCGCTTTCTTCACCACACTGCCTGTGTGGGTGGACCATTTCAGTTTGTCAGTGATGTGTACGCCAAGGAACTTTAAACCATCCATCTTTTCCACTGCGGTCCCGTCGATGTGGAAGGGGGGGTGTCCACAATCATCTCCTTTGTATGTTGACATTGAGTGAGAGATTATTTTCCTGGCAACACACTCCCAGGGCCCTCACCTCCTCCCTGTAGGCGGTCTCGTCATTGTTGGTAATCAGGCCGGAGTACATGAGGGGGCTGAGCACACATCCTTAAGGGGCCCCAGTGTTGAGGATCAGCAAAGTGGAGGTATTTTTTTCCTAACTCGCCACCTGTGGGCAGCCAGTCAGGAAGTCCAGGACCCAGTTTCACAGGGCGGGGTTCAGACCCAGGGACTCAAGCTTAACGATGAGCTTGGAGGGTACTATGGTGTTGAATGCTGAGCTTTTTTGCAAAAACGATGCATGGCCATCATATTTCTAATGTTTAGGCCTATCATAGAAAGAATGTAGCCAGTTACATTTCATAATGAAGATATATGAAAGATATGCAAGATGAAAATCTGGATACCGTCCAACCCTAATTGAAAGTATAGGAAGCGGGGTTTTTTTTCCACCGTGACCGGTAATCAGAGTTAACCCAAAACATTTTTTACCACTGCATCACTGGCTACAGGTAGGCTTATTTGAAGTTCATGGTAATAGGCCTACACATTGCAGCCTAGTCTAGTAAAAATTGACCATCCCGTTTTTCCCAGGACAGTTTCATCCCCATTTCAGGCTGCCAAAAAGGTAACTTTCTCAGGAAGATGTATCAATTAATGTAGGCCTAATCAATAGCAACCGCTGAATGTCATTAGGTACACTTTTTGGTGTTCTGTAACAGATGTCTATTTCCATTCATCAAATGGCACGAGTATACATGCATTGCACTGTTTGGATTATTTTGGAGTGGACGAACATGCACAGGTTGCCAACGCTTTGAAGCTATTTGTCTGACAATCAGATGAAAGCATCATGACTGGTGGTGTTCATGACACATTAAAAGGCAATACATTTTTACCGATAAATTAAGTCATTACAATGTCCATAAAAAATGTGTTATGTCACGGTGTAATTCGCACTCTGACTGTAGTGTACTATAGGCTACATAAATATTTATAGAAACACAAGCAGATCAGCATATTATGCTACAGCAGTTGTGACAAAACAGGTCTTCCTCAGGTAGCGTTCTACATAACAAAGGGCCAGTTTTTCTTCCTAGTCCTGTAATAAAAAGAATGGTCAATGGAGAATCACCATCGAAATAACTTTTTAACCCAGGACTACTAAACTTTGAGAAGCAGGTTAGCTTTTTTCATCATTAATCTTGTTCTGGAGGGAGCTCTGCAGAGTGGTCACTAGCTGGCACAGCCACAAAGTCATACAATCTGACTTTAAACCTAATAACACTGCTAACCCTAATGCCTAAACTTAACCAACATTTTTGTTTTAATTTTTCATGAATTTTTACATTATAGCCAATTTTGACATTGCAGTTGGCCCATCAAGCAGGGATTTAAAATTTTTTTGTTGCTCAGTTCTGCCTTAAGGACAACACTCATCTCAATAAACGTCAACCTGCGTCCAAGAAACCGTACCAAAAACTGGTAAATTAGCTGTTGGAATGAAGATCTGAGTCCATACACCACGGTAGTAGTCATTTTAATTTAAATTTTTATCAGTTGAAATGGACATGGGGCGATGGGATGTCTACATTTCGATTCCAGTGACTGATGTGTGGCTGTACTCACATGGTGGGACGGTATAGGGCCGATGCCGGCTGACCTGGCTTGTCCTCTGTGCCTGTGGTAGAGTTCCACTGCTTTGCCCTGGGGGTAATGGGTGAGATGGGCACTGTGGGGGTCGTTGGGGTTACAGGCATACCAATCTCAATCTGTCAATGACACAGTCACATATTGGATTAGAGTGACAAAGAGGAAATATTCCAATTTAAAAACCGTTAAAACAATCTACAGAGACAAGGGGCACACCATATTATTCTGTTTAAACATTCATTTCCTGCTGTCAAATGTAAGCGACAGCACTGTGTAGTCCAGTAGATAAGCTCACACAAAAAAATAACTTTGGTATAGAAGCGTGAAAATTGTCACACTATAATTTTGCGGCATTGACTGTAAGAAACGTGTCCTGCTCAATGACTCACCTTGGGCCTCTTGAAGCTGTTAAGACCACCCTGGGCGGCCTCCTCCGACAGGTGTCTCTTGCGCTGCCCGTTGCCCACGCCGGCGTCACCTGCCCCCTCCGCTGAGGCAGCATTCAAACCCAGCGGGTCGGACTACAAAGACAGGAACAAACAGGGCAGCTGCCCAGTTAGAAAACTGCTGGAGTCTGGAGAAGAGTGATGTTGATAAGGTTCAGACCAAGTTCCATCAAGAAACAGTTACTGAAAAAAAGAGAGCGTGAGGTACTAAGAACAGAAATAAAGAGAACATTTATTTTTTCCTCTGTCCCAAATCAAGAAGCTATAACCATTTTGCACTCACAATGTCATCATGCTGCCCCAGGACTGGCATCTCCCACATCGACTGATTGGTGAAGCGGTTGAACCAGTAGGGCCGATTCTCCCGCTTGCTCCAGCATTTCGACCAGCCGGCCTGGACGAGCTCGTCTGCACAGGAAAGGTGTCAGAAAGGTCAAATCTATCTCCAGTCTGGTTCTTCTCACTTGTAAGTAGCAAGTCAACATAGACAAAGCCAGTATGCTTTCCTTCCTCAGCACTGATCTTAAGCCTCATGTATACCCTACGTACAGTGCCTTCAGAAAGTATTCACGCCCCTTGACATTTTCCACATTATGTTGTGTAACAGCCTGTACTCAAAATTGATTAAATTGGGATTTTTTTGTCACTGGCCTACACACAATACCCCAAAATGTCAAAATGGAATTATGTTGGGGCCTTCACCATGTGCTACCACTTTAAGAGTGCATCAGCAGTCAGAAAGGAGGAAATAAAGATATCTCTTCCGGCTCTCTGGGAGGGAGCTCTCGGTTGGCACGGCAGTTTGATAAGGGTGTGCAATGCTGCAGAAGTCTTGTTTATTTTCAGCGTGCCGAGTTTGTAAAGTGTTTAACTCGATCGTCGGTGTTACCTCTCTAGACCCCCCCCCCCCCCCCCCTTTTCATTTCGGCAGGGTTAATTCTTGTCTGGCACCCAAACAAAATCTTTATCTTTACGTCTCTCTAACAACACCGCTACAATGTTTTTAAAATTAATAAAAAATGAAAAGCTGAAATGTCTTGAGTCAATAAATATTCAAACACTTTATGGGAACCCTAAATAAGTTCAGGAGTCACAAAATAAGTTGCATGGACTCACTCTGTGTGCAATAATAGTGTTTAAGATGATTTATGAATGACTACCTCATGTCTGTACCCCACACATACAGATAATTTTAAGGTCCTTCAGTCGAGCGGTGAATTTCAAACACAGATTCAACCACAAAGGGAGGTTTTCCAATGCCTCACAAAAGGGCACCTATTGGTAGATTGGGTAAAAAATAAAAATAAAATAAAAAGCAGACATTAAATATCCATTTGAGCATGGTGAAGTTATGAATTACACTTTGGATGGTGTATCAATACACCCAGTTATTACAAAGATACAGGCATCCTTCTTAAATCAATTGCCAGAGAGGAAGGAAACCGCTCAAGGATTTCACGAGGCCAATGGTGATTTTAAAACCGTTACCAAGTTTAATGGCTGTGATGGGAGAAAACTGAGTATGGATCAAGATTGTAGTTGCGCCACAATACTAACCTAATTGACAGAGTGAAAAGAAGGAACCCTGTACAGAATACAAATATTCTAAAACATGCATCCTATTTGCAACAAGGCACTAAAGTAATACTGCAAAGAAAATGTGGCAAAGCAATTAACTTCTTGTCCTGAATACAAAGTGTTATGTTTGGGGCAAATCCAATACATTAGAGTACCACTCTCCATATTTTCAAGCATAGTGGTGACTGCATCATGTTATGGGAATGCTTGTAATCATTAAGGACTGGGGAGTTTTTCAGGATAAAAAAGAAAAGGAATAGAGCTAAGCACAGGCAAAATCCTAGAGGAAATCTTGGTTCAGAGTGCTTTCCACCAGAACTGGGAGACGAATTCACCTTCAGGACAATAACCTAACCTAAAACACAAGGTCAAATCTACACTGGCGTTGTTTACCAAGAGGACAGTGGCCGAGTTACTGTTTTGACTTAAATCTACGGCAAGACCTGGAAATGGTTGACATTTGTTTTGGTCACTGGTCTAGCAATCATCAACAACCAATTTCACAGAGCTTTAAGAATTTTGAAAATAGGTTTGGAGTCTATCCTGAAAGACTGACAGCTGTAATCGCTGCCAAAGGCGGTTCTGCAAAGTACTGACTCAGCGATGTGAATACTTATGTAAATGAGATATTTCATTTTCAATAAATTAGCAACATTTTAAAAACATGTTTTCACTCAGTTATTATGGGGTATTGTGTGTAGATGTGATAAAAAAAAGATATATTTAATCAATTTTGAATTCAGGCTATAACAAAATAAATCAAGGGGTATGAATACTTTCTGAAGGCACTGTACGTACGCATGGAAGAACTACACGTCGTGTCGCAAAATAGCAAAAGACGTTTGCAGCCCTGCAAGTCATAACTTGGTGTAAGAACACAGGATCCCCATTTTGGGTAGGTTTCTTGCATTGCATACCTAGGGTATACATTAGGCTTTAAAATAATTGTACAGGTGGGAATCCTGTTGCCAAGTGGGATTCTGGCATATTGCTTTCACTTATCCTGTATTTTTGATCGGTGTAGAGAAAGAAAATGTCAGAATAGGAAGCTAATTTCAAACTATTGTGACGGTGAGGGTACATTAAATACTGGCATAATACATTTTTTTAAAGAGTGGGGCTGGTGAAGAGGTTGGAAAGACAGGGAAAATAGTGGTGGTGAGTCAAAGCACAGTTTGCCAGATTCGAACCCATGCCGACTCCGGCATACATGTGTGCCAGTGTCAGTGGCTCTAATCACTGGACCACACAGGCCAACGGCATTGTCATTTTACCTCACACTGAATGCTTGGAGAGCAGAGTTGCGGGATATATGCACCGCTTGTTGTCATGTCACTAGGGCCATCTTACCTGGCAAATCTGGCATGGGCTTGCTAGTTGAAGGTGAGACAGGAGACCCCTGTGTGACAGAGCCTGTGGGAGACATCACCAAAGCAGTGTCCCCCTTCACTGTCCCGTGGTTCTCACTTGACATCTCTCCTCATCTGTCCTGTCCTGAAAAAAAGATGGTGCCAAATTAGCAAAGGGGTTTTCACTCAACTTTGCCTTGTAAAGTACAGTTGAAGTCGGAAGTTTACATACACCTTAGCCAAATAAATTGAGTTAAATGTTTCACAATTCCTGACATTTAATCCTGGTAAAAATTCCCTGTCTTAGGTCAGTTAGGATCACCACTTTATTTTAAAGATATGAAATGTCAGAATAATAGTAGAGAGAATGATTTATTTCAGCTTTTATTTTTTTCATCACATTCCCAGTGGGTCAGAACTTTACATACACTCAATTAGTATTTGGTAGCATTGCCTTTAAATTGTTCAACTTGGGTCAAACATTTTGGGTAGCCTTCCACAAGTTTCCCACAATAAGTTGTGAATTTTGCCCTAATCCTCCTGACAGAGCTGGTGTAACTGAGTCAGGTTTGTAGGCCTCCTTGCTCGCACACACTTTTTCAGTTCTGCCCACAAATGTTCTATACGATTGAGGTCAGGGCTTTGTGATGGCCACTCCAAAACCTTGACTTTGTTGTCCTTAAGCCATTTTGCCACAACTTTGGAAGTATGCTTGAGGTCATTGTCCATTTGGAAGACCCATTTGCGACCAAGCTTTAACTTCCTGACAGATGTCTTGAGATGTTGCTTAATTATGTGGCTATATTGTTCTTTCCTCATGATGCCATCTATTTTGTGAAGTGCACCAGTCCCACCTGCAGCAAAGCACCCCCACAACATGATGCTGCCACCCCTGTGCTTCATGGTTGGGATGGTGTTCTTTGGCTTGCAAGCCTCCCCCTTTTTCCTCCAAACATAATGATGGTCATTATGGCCAAACAGTTCTATTTTTGTTTCATCAGACTAAAGGACATTTCTCCAAAAAGTATGATCTTTGTCCCCATGTGCAGTTGCAAACCATAGTCTGGCTTTTTTTATGGTGGTTTTGGACCAGTGGCTTCTTCCTTGCTGAGCGGCCTTCAGGTTACGTCGATATAGGACTCATTTTACTGTGGATATTGATACTTTTGTACCTGTTTCCTTCAGCATCTTCACAAGGTCCTTTGCTGTTGTTCTGGGATTGATTTGCACTTTTCACACCAAAGTACGTTCATCTCTAGGAGACAGAACGCGTCTCCTTCCTGAGCGGTATGACGGCTGTGTGGTCCCATGGTGTTTATACTTGCGTACTATTGTTTGTACAGATGAACGTGGTACCTTCAGACGTTTGGAAATTGCTCCCAAGGATGAACCAGACTTGTGGAGGAGGTACAGCAAATGGTGGCAAACATTTTTTTGCGATGTTGGCAAAACGATACACTATATCGTCAAAAATAATATACCTATAAGTAACTATTGACCCCCCCCAACACTACTATCTAATAGGCTCTTCCAATTACAGTGCCTTCAGAAAGTATTCATACCCCTTGACTTATTCCACACTTTCTTGCGTTACAGCCCGAATTCAAAATGTATTAAATATATATTTCTCTCCCCCATCTACACACAATAACCCATAATGAAAAAGTGAAAATATGTTTTTAGAAATGTTTGCAAATTCATTGAAAATGACATAGATAAATACCTAATTTACATAAATATTCACACCCCTGAATTAATACTTTGTATTAGCACCTTTGGCAGTGATTGCAGCTGTGAGACTAAGAGCTTTCCACACCTGGATTGTGCAACATTTGCCAATTACTTTTTTCAAAATTCTTTAAGTTCTGTCAAATTGGTTGTTAATCATTGCTAGACAACCATTTCCAGGTTTTTCCATAGATTTATGTAACTCGGCCTCTCAGAAACATTCCCCGTCTTCTTGGTAAACAAATCCAGTGTAGATTTGACCTTGTGTTTTAGGTTATTGTCCTGCTGAAAGGTGAATTAATCTCCCAGTGTCTGGTGGAAAGTACACTGAACCAGGTTTTCCGCTAGGATTTTGACTGTGCTTAGTTCTTTTGTTTCTTTTTTATCCTGAAAAACTCCCCAGGTTTAGTAATGTGTTATATTGGATTGCCCCAAACATAACACTTTGTATTCAGGACAAAATGTATTACTTTTGTTGGTGTTGCAGTATTACTTTAGTGCCTTGTTGCAAACAGGATGCATGTTTTGGAATATTTTTATTCTGTACAGGCTTCCTTTTCACTCTGTCACTTAGGTTAGTATTGTTGAGTATCTACAATGTTGATCTAACCTCAGTTTTTTCCAATCACAGCCATTAAACTCTGCAACTGTTTAAAACATTTAAAGTCACCATTGGACTCAATGTGAAATCCCTGAGCGGTTTTCTTCCTCTCTGGCAACTGAATTAGGAAGGACACCTGTATCAATGTAGTGACTAGGTGTATTGATACACCATCCAAAGTGTAATTAATAAATTCACCATGCTCAAAGGGATATTCAATGTCTGCTTAATTGATTTTTTTTACCCATCTACCAATAGGTGGCCTTCTTTGAGAGGCATTGCAAAACCTCTGTGGTTGAATCCATGGTGAAATTCAGTGCTAGACTGTGGGACCTTACAGATAATTGTATGTGTGGGGTACAGAGATGAGGTAATCATCTAAAAAAGTAATGTCATGTTAAACACTGTTATTGCAAACAGTGAGTCCATGCAACTTATGCGACGTATTAAGCACATTTATTTAGGCTTGCCATACAACCACTGATTATTATCATCATCATCATCTGACCCTGATGGTCATCTATGAACACAAACATCTTGGCCATGTTCTGTTATAATCTCCACCCCTCATAGCCTGGTTCCTCTAGGTTTCTTCCTAGGTTCTGGCCTTTCTAGGGAGTTTTTCCTAGCCACCATGCTTCTACACCTGCATTGCTTGCTGTTTGGGGTTTTAGGCTGGGTTTCTGTACAGCACTTTGTGACATCAGCTGATGTAAGAAGGACTTTATAAATACATTTGATTGATAACAAAGGGGTTGAATACTTTAATGACTCAAGACATTTAAGCTTTTCATTTTTTACTAATTTGTGAGAGAAAAAAAGAAAACAATTCCACTTCGACATTTTGGGGTAGTGTGTGTAGACCAGTGACCAAAACAAATGTCAATTTAATATTTTCCTTGTCATTCACCTGATTTTTAAATGTTATTTTTATTGAACCTTTATTTAGCTAGGCAAGTCAGTTAAGGACAAAATCTTATTTACAATGACGGCCTACCCCAGCCAGACCCTAACGACGCTGTTCTATGACAAGACGTTAAAAACCTGTTTTTGCTAGCATATGATGGGGGTCGCCTGTTTGCAGGTCCCTAGGCAAGATTGGGTGTAGTCCTGTAAATGAGGCCCTGGGGTCACAAACACCATCATACCTTTACACTCTCTTCACCAGAAGCGCCACTGCTTTCAGTAAGTAGCATGATCTCTTTTCCTCTTACTTTCCATTACAGACCATTCAGGTTATTGACCATATCCTCAGAACGATCATCCATATTGATCGCATTACAGCACATATGTTGCTTCTCCAACCTCCGCATCCTCACTAGACTACTCGCCGCCATCACAGCGTTCCAAGGATTTTCGCCTGGCCATAACATTTCATTGTGGTTACTATTCAACAAGCAAGACCTCTTGATCGTCCTGACAATTCTGCGGTTATAGTCTGGAGTGAATGGTAGCCTACTAGTGGTAATCATTCAATGAATGAATGAAAGAACCCATTCATCCAGACCCGTAGCGAGCGCACAAGAGAGTAAGTAATTAACCAGACTAGTGGTTCTAGGGGGGGTAACAGTAGCTAGATAGATTATGTTGTACTTCCACAATGTGTTATTGGCATCAATGCACCGGCATAATATGCGTCAAATCCCTCCGAACGAGCAGAGTGATACCAGCAGTGGGGATTACACTGGTGAAGATAAACTATCTAGCTAAATCAACATGAATGTATGTATAAAACATGTAGCTAGATAGTTAACTGGCTAGCTATTCCTATGCATTCTAGTAGTTTCATTATTAATTTGAAGTCCTTTTGATTAACATAACATTTCAAATCGACATATTGCAGATGCGTTCTCTATCTTTAACGTTGATTACAGAAATTAGCAAAAAGACACGCATGCGCCTGCTACACCGCCCAAAAACAAACACGAAGGAGGGGAGAACATCTGGTACCTGCGCTACACAATAAAAGGCAACGGCAGCATGTCGGAACCCAAGTAGGGGATATGTGGAAAACAGATAAAATACGGTAGGATACTGTACGAAATGGGGTTATTGAGACATATAAATTACTAGAATTAGTAAGGGTACCAGGTATATGCTGTCAAAATAGGCATATCTGAACCCCTTTTACTTCAAACACATAACTATTTAGGCGCGCACTTTGGTTGAGACAAGATGGCGCGCGATATCCAGTCATAGCCACTGCAACCCTTGCAGACAATATTGTTTGTTTATTTCGTGCATTGACAATGCGTGTACATTTTGAGTGGATAATATGATACCCTGCATGTTCCGCCACCTGCCCATGGCCTTCCTATAGCGCTAATGTGGTTATTCCCCTTACCTTATAGAGGTTTGTTGGGAACCTTGTATAGCCTTTGCTCTATTCAATTCGGACCTGCCTCTCCCTCCCAATTTATCCGCCATCTTGTATCGGGGACTCGGGCCTTGGTATTGCGCACGCGCCAGTTTAGTTTTCGTTCTCGGCAATATTTGTCATTGAGAAGTAGCCATATGTGGAAGGGCATTTGTAAACGTCGACATGCTGCAGAATCTTAGTAGCTAGTTCTTCAGAACTTTGCTTGTGAAAGTAGTCATGCAAAAACACATTTGCGAACTCGTCTGAACAATTTAACCAGTAATTCTCCGATGGCATGGTTGGGATTACGAAATAATATCGAATTATATTCACTTTTGTGTAGTATTGTGCAGTGCTTACATTATCAATTGATACATTCCATTATTAGCGGCATGCTCAGTAGTCTATGTATTTATTATAATGTTATTAGAAGATGTTGCATTATGCCTATGCGATGATACCATGTCAACCAGATGTATGTACTCATGTCTTTATGTTGACTAATAAATTAATAACTAAGACCAATAAATGAACAACTTTCAATTCATGTTGATATTCTGTCTCTTTGTATTGTTCCATTATGTGTGCACTGAATGTTAAATATTATAAACTGTATAATATATTTTGGTTATTTGTCAAATAAAAGTTGCAGTCCTGGTAATAGGCTAGAGGAATTTCAGACGTTTCTAAAAAATCAATACCATCTGTTCCCTGCACATGATCTCAAGAAATCGCTTTTTATTGCTGTGATTTACTCTTTGATTACTGTGCCTCAGGTGTGCCTGGGTTGTTTGAAATGTGCATGCCAACAGTGTTGCCAACAGTGTAATTGTTAGTCCAAACGGTTGCAAAACCGAACAACTAAAATTAGAGTTTCAATTGGACAAATTGAGGTAGGGCCCTCCCAGTTTCGTTCTGTTTGCCGTTAAATAAAGGATTTACAACAGAATCAGTGTAATGACTACGCCCCTGCTATTGTATCCCAGACATACAGGTCAGGAGAAAAATCGTCCCACTTTCACCAAACATTATGTCAACTCTGACATCTGGTGGTGTATGGATGTTCTGTTCTATACTGCTCAAAAAAATAAAGGGAACACTTAAACACATCCTAGATCTGAATGAAAGAAATAATCTTATTAAATACTTTTTTCTTTACATAGTTGAATGTGCTGACAACAAAATCACACAAAAATAATCAATGGAAATCCAATTTATCAACCCATGGAGGTCTGGATTTGGAGTCACACTCAAAATGAAAGTGGAAAACCACACTACAGGCTGATCCAGCTTTGATGTAATGTCCTTAAAACAAGTCAAAATGAGGCTCAGTAGTGTGTGTGGCCTCCACGTGCCTGTATGACCTCCCTACAATGCCTGGGCATGCTCCTGATGAGGTGGCGGATGGTGTCCTGAGGGATCTCCTCCCAGACCTGGACTAAAGCATCCGCCAACTCCTGGACAGTCTGTGGTGCAACGTGGCGTTGGTGGATGGAGCGATACATGATGTCCCAGATGTGCTCAATTGGATTCAGGTCTGGGGAACGGGCGGGCCAGTCCATAGCATCAATGCCTTCCTCTTGCAGGAACTGCTGACACACTCCAGCCACATGAGGTCTAGCATTGTCTTGCATTAGGAGGAACCCAGGGCCAACCGCACCAGCATATGGTCTCACAAGGGGTCTGAGGATCTCATCTCGGTACCTAATGGCAGTCAGGCTACCTCTGGCGAGCACATGGAGGGCTGTGCGGCCCCCCCAAAGAAATGCCACCCCACACCATGACTGACCCACCGCCAAACTGGTCATGCTGGAGGATGTTGCAGGCAGCAGAACGTTCTCCACGGCGTCTCCAGACTCTGTCACGTCTGTCACGTGCTCAGTGTGAACCTGCTTTCATCTATGAAGAGCACAGGGTGCCAGTGGCGAATTTGCCAATCTTGGTGTTCTCTGGCAAATGCCAAACGTCCTGCACGGTGTTGGGCTGTAAGCACAACCCCCACCTGTGGACGTCGGGCCCTCATACCACCCTCATGGAGTCTGTTTCTGACCGTTTGAGCAGACACATGCACATTTGTGGCCTGCTGGAGGTCATTTTGCAGGGCTCTGGCAGTGCTCCTTCTGCTCCTCCTTGCACAAAGGCGGAGGTAGCGGTCCTGCTGCTGGGTTGTTGCCCTCCTACGGCCTCCTCCACGTCTCCTGATGTACTGGCCTGTCTCCTGGTAGCGCCTCCATGCTCTAGACACTACGCTGACAGACACAGCAAACCTTCTTGCCACAGCTCGCATTGATGTGCCGTCCTGGATGAGCTGCACTACCTGAGCCACTTGTGTGGGTTGTAGACTCCGTCTCATGCTACCACTAGAGTGAAAGCACCGCCAGCATTCAAAAGTGACCAAAACATCAGCTTGGAAGCATAGGAACTGAGAAGTTGTCTGTGGTCCCCACCTGCCGAACCACTCCTTTATTGGGGGTGTCTTGCTAATTGCCTATAATTTCCACCTGTTGTCTATTCCATTTGCACAACAGCATGTGAAATTTATTGTCAATCAGTGTTGCTTCCTAAGTGGACAGTTTGATTTCACAGAAGTGTGATTGACTTGGAGTTACATTGTGTTGTTTAAGTGTTCCCTTTATTTTTTTGAGCAGTGTACTAAGGCCATTAAAATGATTAAACATGATGAACATATTACTTCTGGCCCCTTTTGAGCACATTGTAATTCACCCATTCAATTTGATGCTTTAGCCTACAATTGATGAATCCCATTTAGCTCATTTTAAATATCCTCCCACTTCTCAGAATGGCTGTTTTTATGTTAAAATATACATAAAAGAAGTGAGCTGAGCCATCATTGTGGTAAGGAGCTGGGAACCATTAGGATGCGTTTGCTCCAGAGACTTAAATGGCAACAGCTTAACACTGTGAACCAACCCTGCCCCTGTGGCTCCCAATTTGTTCAGCATTCCTGCACAGTTCAGTTGTCTGTGCAACAGAACTTGATGGCATAAAAGTGACCTAAATCGACATGGCATACACCAAACTTACCTAACATTGCACCAGGTCAATAAAACTGGTCAAAATATATGATATAGGTCTCCAATGGCAACCGTATTGGGAAATTCTCACTGTCTTAAGAGTATGCTACAATTATAACATACCACTGGTTTAGCCCAATCTATCCAATGGTTGGTACTAGCAATTTTTTGTATTTTACCTCAGTCAGAAAACTGGTTTTCCAAATGTCAAGGCTACTGTTATTTAATTAAACTTGTGGCATGGAGTACCTCAAATAACCTTTGAATCATCATACTTTTAAAAAGCAAAACATTTAATTCTTAAGAGAAGACAGGTTCTCTCACAAATTATGGACAGCCTTGCAAAAAAAGCTATCTGCAAAATGGGCCCCTCAAGGATGTTTCTGGTCATGAAAATGAATCATAATTTGGGATGTTGATGATTTGAACCAGGTGTGTAGTGCTAGGGCAAAAACAAAAATGCTCACCCCTTTGGGTCCCCAGGACCAGGATTGAGAACCACTGATGTAGACAGACCAGGCAGCTCAGAATTCAATGTACCCAGGATTTGATGAGTTGAGAGGGCAAATACTTTTCTGAGCCATCTCCACAATGGCACAAGCAAAGGTGAATATGGGTGTATGACTTTTAGGTATTGTTGAATGTGTTTATTAAATTAAAGTTAGAAACTAATATCCTGCTAAGATTCATGCTGAGATGCTGCACAGAATTTATTTTTCCAGACTGGTTTGGATTTGTGTTTTATGATGTGGGATGATACAACAAACAGAGTGAACTATAGGAAGGCTTCACACAATTAGGGTTTCAAACGGGTTGTTACCATTATCAATTCAAAAGGTATTAAGTGGATGTCGAAAATACTGTTTATGTACACAGTTTACGCGGTCTGTATTTAAATCCCGTGTTTACTGTAATTATGTTAGAGCATATCACTTCTTGGATGAATTCCAACATTGAGATTAGAGATTTGATAAAATCTCAATACATTCTTCTGTTTCAACTTGGTGTGTGTGACTGTAATTTAAAGCTTAATTGATAAGGACACCGTTCAGTGGAATTTAAGGTGCTGTGTTTTAGTAATGATAAAATGCTAACTTTGAGATAGTCCCTGAAAGATGTTGAAAGTAGAAAAAAAGACTGATCACATGAAAATAATGAACCAAAGATGGCAGTATTGCAGCTCATCTTTACTCAATGAAAGTAATACTTTGACCAGCAACTATAGGCCCTGGGGTCTTAAAATTAAGCCATGGGCCAATTGAAATAGGACCTGAAGCTATGCAAATATTTATATAGAGATGTAGCAGTGGCTCTGCATAATATCTTATTTTTGAGATCAATTGAGGAAACTTGATGCAAAGCCTCAACACGCATAACATCACTAGTTTGCTAGTTACTTGACTGGTATCGAGCAGGGTTGTGGTCAATTCGGAATTTCTCAATTTAATTCCATTAAACCATTGAATTTGATTGAATTTGAGTTGGCCACACCCCACAGGAAGCAGCATTTGAATGGAAGGAAATATTATTTAATTCAAACCAATTCAAACCAATTCAACTGAGACATGAAACATATCATTCATTTGACAAATCTTTTATCAGATTTGTATCTGACACTTATTAATGCAAAGCATACACATACCATTTCAAATATTAAAGATTTCTAACAGTATTTTTCATTGTTCCCTTTCATACTCCAGTGTTTGATCTAATGCATTCTGGGAAATGTATATTTCCTGATATTTAAAGCATTAAGGGAATTATAAATTATTGTAGACAACCCACAATATGTTCTTAGAATAGGCCACTGTAAAACATGCCACTGTAATGATTTAATATAGTTTTAGAATGTTTTTAAAATGAAATGTTTCAACCATATGTTACATGGAATTGGTGTCCATACATGATGTCAAAATAAACATTTGTATAGTGATGTGTAGAATAAATAAGCCATTTGAATTTCATGGAATTTCATTGAATTAAATTGTACTTCCTTTAATTCAAATTCAATTCAAATTTTGCCTCCTGTGTGGTGTGGCCAATTCAAATTAAATTCCAGTATTGAATTGGAATTAAAGAGCAATTCGCAACTCATTTCAAAATGGACCTCAACCCTGGTATCTAGCAAGTTTGTTGTTTAGTTTTTTGGGGGGCTACTCTTGCCTATGTGTCTCCTGAGATGTTTGTTATTTAAAATGGAAATGATTTGGCATACACCTAATAATAAACCTTGTGGGCCACTGCTAATTACCTGTATTATGTACTACATGAGTTCATGAGTTACTAAACACAAGAGAGCATCAATACAAGCTCATACAAACACACCCTTTTCCCAGATCTCTTCACTCAGGGTTCTCTATCGGTCAATGGCCTGGATACCACAGCACACATGTGTGTTTAAACTGGAGTACCCTCACTCTACTCCATTGCAAAACACTTGTTTCCTATCAGCCAAAATAGTTATCTGGAGAAAGATTCCCATAACTGGGGGATGGAGGATGATAGACAATGGTTTAGTTTAGTTTATTAGGATCCCCATTAGCTACTGCACATGTAGCAGCTACTCTTCCTTGGGTCCACATAAAACGTACAAATACATGACAAAGTACAGAACAGTAACAGACAAGAACAACATAAGATATTTCATTAAATCAATAAATATCTAATAATAATAATAATAATAATAACAACAACAGGTATACAGTGTATTCGATAAGTATTCAGACCCTTTGAGTTTTTCCACATTTTGTTACATTAATTAAGTTACAGCCTTATTCTAAAATTGATTAAATGCTTTTCCCCCCCACATCAATCTACACAAAATACCCCATAATAACAAAGCAAAAACAGGTTTTTAGAAATTGTTGCTAATTTATTACAAATAAAAAAACGGAAATATATTACATTTACATAAGTATTCAGACCCTTTACTCAGTACTTTGTTGAAGCAGCTTTGGCAGTGATTACAGCACCAAGTCTTCTTAGGTATGAGACTACAAGCTTAGCAGATCCTCTCAAGCTCTGTCAGGTTGGATGGGGAGCGTTGCTGCACAGCTATTTTCAGGTCTCTCCAGAGATGTTTGATCGGGTCCAAGTCCGGGCTCTGGCTGGCCCACTCAAGGACATTCAGAGACTTGTCACAAAGCCACTCCTGCGTTCTCTTGGCTGTGTGCTTAAGGTCATTGTCCTGTTGGAAGGTGAACTTTTGCCCCAGTCAGAGGTCATGAGCACTCTGGAGTAGGCTTTCATCAAGGATCTCTCTGTACTTTGCTCCATCTTTTCCTCAACCCTGACTAGTCTCCCAGTCCCTGCTGCTGAAAAACATCACCACAGCATGATGCTGCCACCGCCATTCTTCACTATAGGGATGGTGCCAGGTTTCCTCCAGACGCGATACCTGACATTCAGGCCAAATAGTTCAATCTTGGTTTCATCACACCTTTTCTCATGGTCTGAGAGTCTTTAGGTGCCTTTTGGAAAACTCCAAGCGGGCTGTCATGTGCCTTTTACTGTGGCTTCCGTCTGACCACTCTATCATAAAGGCCTGATTAGTAGAGTGCTGCAGAGATGGTGTCCTTCTGGAAAGTTCTCCCATCTCCACAGAGGAACTCCAGAGCTCTGTCAGAGTGACCATCAGGTTCTTGGTCACCTCCCTGACCATGGCCCTTCTCCCCCGATTTCTCAGTTTGGCCGGGCGGCCAGATCTAGGAAGAGACTTGGTGGTTCCAAACATCTTCCATTTAAGAATGATTGAGGCCACTGTGTTGTTGGGGACCTTCAATGCTGCAGACATTTTTTTGTACCCTTCCCTAGATCTGTGCCTTGACACAATCCTGTCTCAAAGCTCTAAGGACAATTCCTTCGACTTCATGGCTTGGTTTTTGCTGTGACATGCACCGTCAACTGTGGAACCTTATACAATGGCAAGAAAAAGTATGTGAACCCTTTGGAATTACCTGGATTTCTGCATAAATTAGTCATAAAGTTTGATCTGACCTTCATCTTAGTCACAACAACAGACGAACACAGTGTGCTTAAACTGATAACACACAGATTATTGTATTTTTCTTGTCGATATTGAATACATAATTTAAACATTCACAGTGTTGGTTGGAAAAGGTATGTGAACTCCAATGCTAATGACTTTTCCAAAAGCTAACTGGAGTCAGGAGTCAGCTAACCTGGAGTCCAATCAATGAGACGAGATTGGAGATATTGGTTAGAGCTGCCTTGCCCTATAAAAAAACGCTCACAATATTTGTGTTTGCTATTCACAAGAAGCACTGCCTGATGTGAACCATGCCTCGAACAAAAGAGATCTCAGAAGATCTATAATTAAGAATTGTTGACTTGCATAAAGCCGGAAAGGGTTACAAAAGTATCCCTAAAAGCCTTGATGTTCATCAGTCCACGGTAAGACAAATTGTCTATAAATTGAGAAAGTTCAGCACTGTTGCTACTCTCCCTAGGAGTGGCCATCCTGCAAAGATGACTGCAAGAGCACAGTGCAGAATGCTAAATGAGGTTAAGAAGAATCCTAGAGTGTCAGCTTAAGACTTACAGAAATCTCTGAAACATGCTAACATCTCTGTTGACGAGTCTACGATAAACAAGAATGGTGTTCATGGGAGGACACCACGGAAGAAGCTACTGCTCTACAAAAAAAACATTGGTGCACATCTGAAGTTCGCAAAAGAGCACCTGGATGTTCCACAGCGCTTCTGGCAAAATATTATGTGGACAGTTTAAACTAAAGTTGAGTTGTTTGGAAGGAACACACAACACTGTGTGGAGAAAAAAAGGCACAGCACACCAACATCAAAACCTCATCCCAACTGTAAAGTATGGTGGAAGGAGCATCATGGTTTGGGGCTGCTTTGCTGCCTCAGGGCCTGGACAGCTTGCTGTCATCGACTGAAAAATGAATTCCCAAGTTTATCAAGACATTTTGGAGGAGAATGTTAGGCTATCTGTCCGCCAATTGAAGCTCAACAGAAGTTGGGTGGCGCAACAGGACAACGGCCCAAAACACAGAAGTAAATCAATAACAGAATGGCTTCAACAGAAGAAAATACGCCTTTGGAGTGGCCCAGTCAGAGTCCTGACCTCAACCTGATTTAAAATGCTGTGGCATGACCTCGAGAGCGGTTCATACCAGACATCCTAAGAATATTGTTGAACTGAAACAGTTTTGTAAAGATGAATGGTCCAAAATTCCTCCTGACCATTGTGCAGGTCTGATCCGCAACTACAGAAAATGTTTGGTTGAGGTTATTGCTTCCAAAGGGGGTCAACTATTTATTAAATGCAAGGGTTTACATACTTTTTCTACCCTACACTGTGAATGTTTACATGGTGTGTTCAATAAAGACATGAAAACATATAATTGTTTGTGTTATTAGTTTTAGCAGACTGTGTTTGTCTATTGTGTTTCCCTGTAGCTCAGTTGGTAGAGCATAGTGTTTGCAACGCCAGGGTTGTGGGTTCGATTCCCATGGGGGGCCAGCACAGGAAAAAAAATGTATGAAATTGTATGAAATGTATGCATTCACTACTGTAAGTCACTCTGGATAAGAGCATCTGCTAAATGACTAAAATGTAATTGTTGTGACTTAGATGAAGATCAGATCACGTTATGATGAATTGTTCTTGCCACTGTATGGACAGGTGTGCCTTTCCAAATCATGTCCAATCAATTGAATTTACCACAGGTGGACTCCAATCAACTTGTAGAAACATCTCAAGGATGATTAATGGAAACAGGATGCACCTGAGCTCAATTTCAAGTCTCATAGTAAAGGGTCTGAATACTTATGTAAATAAGGTATTTCTGTTTTCTATTTTGAATGCATTTGTAAAAACTCTAAAAACCTGTTTTCACTTTGTCATTATGGAGTATTGTGTGTAGATTGCTGAGGATTTTATTTTATTTAATCAATTTTAGAATACAGCAGTAACGTAACAAAATGTGGAAAAAGTCAAGGGGTCTGAATACCTTTCGAAGGTACTTATGTATATAGGAAAGACAACAAAAATACTATTTACACACATTCATATATCCATATTCTTATATACAGTACATTTAAATTAGATATGTAGAAAGAGGAGAGGCGCTGTGATACAATGTGTTTTTCATTTAGTTTTTAAAGCTAAACTTGCTTTTTGCCTGAGTAACCTCTGGTGGCAGAGCATTCCACGATGATATGGATCTATACATAACTGAGCGATGCATTAAATCTGTTTTTGGTTTGGTACCGTGAAGAAACCCATAGTGCCGTGTCTAGTGGGGTCTGTTTGAAGTTCATGGGAATAGATTATACAAGTTTCTTAGGCATTTTTAACACACAAATGTTTCTTAAAATTACTAGAATAGAAGTAATCAATTTCTCCTCAACCCTCCAACACGAAAGACTGTCATGCATGTTGTTGATGTTGTTCTGTGTGTGTGCAGTTAAAGGCAAGGCGTGCTGCTTTTTTTTGAGCCAGCTGCAGCTTTGCTAGGTCTTTCTTTGCTGTACCTGACCATACTACCGGACAGTAATCAAGATGGGACAAGATCAAAACCTGAACAACTAGTACAGTTGATCTTGGTGTCAAAAACGCAGAACATATTTTTATAATAGACATACTGAACCTCTCCCCATTTTCACAACAACTTTGTCAATATGACTTGACCATAATAACTGACCATCCAATGTTACTCCTAGGAGTTCAGCTTCTTCAACTTGTTCAATGGTCACACCCTTTATACACAACTCCAGTTGAGGATTAGGTCTGAGAGAATGCTTTGAACCGAATACAAAGCTTTTGGTTTTAGATCTACAGTTGAAGTCGGAAGTTTACATACACCTTGGCCAAATACATTTAAACTCAGTTTTTCACAATTCATTTAATCCTAGTAAAAAATCCCTGTCTTAGGTCAGTTAGGATCACCACTTTATTTAAAAAATGTGAAATGTCAGAATAATAGTAGAGAGAATGATTTATCATACCAGCTTGTATTTCTTTCACCACATTCCCAGTGGGTCAGAGGTTTACATACACTCAATTAGTATTTGGTAGCATTGCCTTTAAATTGTTTAACTTGGGTCAAAAGTTTCGGGTAGCCTTCCACAAGCTTCCCACAATAAGTTGGATGAATTTTGGCCCATTCCTCCTGACAGAGCTGGTGTAACTGAGTCAGGTTTATAGGCCTCCTTGCTCGCACACAGTTTTTCAGTTCTGCCCACAAATTTTCTATACGATTGAGGTCAGGGCTTTGTGATGGCCACTCCAATACCTTGAATTTGTTGTCCTTAAGCTGTTTTGCCACAACTTTGGGGGTATGCTTGGGGTCATTGTCCATTTGGAAGACCCAGTTGCGACCAAGCTTTAACTTCCTGACTGATGTCTTGAGATGTTGCTTCAATATATCCACATAAGTTTCCTTTCTCATGATGCCATCTATTTTGTGAAGTGCACCAGTCCCTCCTTCAGTAAAGCACTCCCACAACATGATGCTGTCACCCCTGTGCTTCACGATTGGGATGGTGTTCTTCGGCTTGCAAGCCTCCCACTTTTTCCTCCAAACATAACAATGGTCATTATGGCCAAACAGTTCTATTGTTGTTTCATCAGACCAGAGGACATTTCTCCACCCCATGTGCAGTTGCAAACCGTAGTCTGGCTTTTTTTATGGCGGTTTTGGAGCAGTGGCTTCTTCCTTGCTAAGCGGCCTTTCAGGTTATGTCGATATAGGACTCGTTTTACTATGGATATAGATACTTTTGTACCTGTTTCCTCCAGCGTCTTCACAAGGTCCTTTGCTGTTGTTCTGGGATTGATTTGTACTTTTCGCACCAAAGTACGTTCATCTCTAGGGGACAGAACGTGTCTCCTTCCTGAGCGGTATGATGGCTGCGTGGTCCCATGGTGTTCATACTTGCGTACTATTGTTTGTAAAGATTAAAGTGGTACCTTCAGGCATTTGGAAATTGCTCCTAAGGATGAACCAGACTTGTGGAGGTCTACAATTCTTTTTCTGAGGTCTTGGCTGATTTTCTTTTGATTTTCCCATGATGTCAAGCAAAGAGGCACTGAGTTTGAAGGTAGGCCTTGAAATACATCCACAGGTACACCTCCAATTGACTCAAATTATGTCAATTAGCCTATCAGAAGCTTCTAAAGCTATTACATAATTTTCTGAAATTTTCCAAGCTGTTTAAAGGCACAGTAAACTTAGTGTATGTAAACTTCTGACCCACTGGAATTGTGATACAGTGAATTATAAGTGAAATAATCTGTCTGTAAACAATTGTTGGAAAAATGACTTTTGTCATGCACAAAGTAGATGTCCTAACTGACTTGCCAAAACTGTAGTTTGTTAACAAGAAATTTGTGGAGTGGTTGAAAAACGAGTTTTAATGACTCCAACCTAAGTGTATGTAAACTTCCAACTTCAACTGTATTTAAGACCAGTTTATTATTAATTACCCATTCTGACACTGACTGCAACTCATTGCTAAAAGTCTCCGTGAGCTCACTGGCTGTTGGTGCTGATGTGTAGAGTGTGCAAACATAAGCCTACTTAGTCATTTTAGAGTCTTGTAAGACAAGTGGAAAATCATTTGTAAAAAATAGAGAAGAGTAACGGCCCAAGGCAACTGCCACACTGTACGTACACTATATATGCAAAAAGCACCCCTTCAAATTAGTGGATTCAACTATTTCAGCCACACCCGTTGCTGACAGGTGTATAAAATCGAGCATACAGCCATGCAATCTCCATAGACAATAATTTGCAGTAGAATGGTGTCGTGACTTGACTTTAACATGAAGCTAAATAACTAACTATGTTTAATTGTTACCCAATTTAAATGAATCATGTAACAATTAACTCATTAGTATCTGGGGCACCACGAGAGCACTTCTTTAATTAAACTCTAAAAGGTATTTTACCCATCACATCTATAAACAGTCAACTTATTAATCATAACCTTGTATTGTATCACCATTCTGAACAGTCGTAACCTCCTTGCATCTGAAAAAAACCCGAGCCTTAGTTATGATTCAGTACTACACAAATTGGTTAAATGATTTATTTACTAGCTAATTAAATGGGAACACAGGATAAACACACTGGTTATTGACTGGAGACGTAATACGATGTAAACAGGTCCCTAGGGGAATGACAACAACGTGGATACTTGTTAAAGAAGAGATGGCGAGGGAGAGAGGGACAGAGACACTTAATAACATTGCCACATTTAGAAACTACTTTCACCTACAATAACCATATACTTTGCACATGAATGAGCAAGAAATCATGAACATATGAATGTATTTACGTGAAATGCCTGGGTTCTCTGGAGATCTCTCGGTGAACGGGGCAGCCTTGGAAAGGGGGTTGGGCCTTTTCGCGGCAAGCTTGTAAGGCTCTGATTGTCCGAAATGGTTCCAACAGCTCTTCTACTGTTGTCCTTTTTCGTAGTTGTCTGGTATCCGGTGACTTGTCGTGTAGTACTGAACAGAACTACAGAGTTAATTTTCCTTTCATTCGCTCTTGAAGATGCTTTTTTGAAGATAGGCTAGCCAGCCGTATCGATGGTTCACCAATAAGGTGATGAGAGTAGCGTAATAAGATGGTTTGAGCAGAGTACCAGGATGGTCCTACTTAAATTCTCTTTCGAGGATACTGTACTTAGGACAGCTAATCAGTCGTACCAGTGATTGTCCAGGAGGTGAGTTTATCATCTCCACCTCGTGTTGAGATTCAAAGTTCAAACCATTTTATCTGCCGCTTCATGCCTTTTCAGGCATTTCTTAACCCATCGTTTATACCTTTTTTGCTTTAAAGGGGCGATTACGGTTGGCTGACGCTCCCTGACCTCACTCTGTGCAAAGTTAAGGAAAACAATTATCTCTTATAGCTTCTCAAATCACATCCCTCTCTTAACAAAAACACTTTCATCATTTTCATATTACATGCACAACCCATAGCATGGAAACTTCATCCATGTAGTGGGTATACTTTCCAAGTTACAGTATTTATTTTACAACAAAATAACAAACAAAATTGCATTAGTGTTCTATAGATCACCTCTGACGATTCCCCACGTTCTACGTTAGAAATATTAAATTCCTGTATTAGCTTTTGAACGTGTTAGAGTTTCAGCCAATTGAGACAAAGCACATTCCTTTGGTGAATTTTGAGAGCATAGGCCTGGATCTTCTCCCTTGATTTACAACAGGACGTGAGTTGTTAATCCCTACTAGTTCTTTCCTTCCCCCTCTACGGGTGAGAGTGGGTCTGATTTAAGTTATTCATTGCAAACCTGATCTGACCTATTTGGATTCTCGTGGACAGTCATGACAATGGCCTTACTGAAGAGCTCAGTACACATCTCTTCTACTGTTGTCCTTTTTCGTAGTACACAAGTCAGTGACTTTCAACATGGCATGAACTGACTTCGTAAAATTTCTGCCCTGCTAGAGCTGCCCCAGTCAACTTTAAGTGCTCTTATTGTGAAGTGAAAACTTCTAGGAGCAACAATGGCTCAGCCAAAAAATGGTAGACCACACAAGCTCACAGAACTTGTGTGAAATGCGCAGCACATAAAAAAGTAGTCTGTTCTCAGTTGCAACACTCAATACCAAGTTCCAAACTGCCTCTGGAAGCAACATCAGCACAAGAACTGGTCGTCTGGAGCTTCATGAAATGTGTTTCCATGGCCGAGCAGCCGCACACAAGTGGAGGAATAATAGTATGGGGTTTTTCATGGTTCGGGCAAGGCCCCTTAGTTCCAGTGAAGGGAAATCTTAATGGTACATCACACAAGGACATTCTAGACGATTCTGTGCTTCCAATTTTGTGGCAACGGTTTGGGGAAGACCATTTCCTGTTTCAGCATGACAATTTCTCCGTGCACAAAGCGAGATCCATACAGAAATGATTTGTCAAGATCAGTGTGGAAGGACTTGACCGGCCTGCATAGAGCCCTGACCTCAAAAAATGACCTTGGCCTTAGCAAGTCCTTTGCCCTTCTCTGACTCCTATACTAGCTAGCTATCTGGCTAATAACATTACTGGAATGGCCCCTTGATTGTCAAGAGCTATGACTATGAAGATGTGTATTGATTGTAGAAGTTTTATACTCGACTCTTCTGCATGAAAATTCTTATTTGTTATACATGAAGTGAACATTACAATACAATCCTAATAAGTGTTGTGCACGTTTTTTTTCTATAGGATTACAGTTTTGAAGAGCCACGGACCGTCCAGGGATACAGGCAGGGTTGCAGAAAGAATTGGACAGGAAGACATTGAAAGTCCTGCTCGACTGCAAGAAGAGAGGCTGGCCGAGATGGTTAGTACCATCTACCTGGAGTAATTTTTGACATCATGGAGTACCGGAGAGCTATCCCACGGTCTCCGGACAACCTCGCTGGTGCATCTGCATGAATTACAGGGAGACTCTTGCACCTTACAACACACAACTGCTGCCATTTCCCCACTGCAATATTCAATTGATTTATTACCAAGTATGTTTACATAACAGGTTAACACTATGCTGTACTTTATTCTTCATTTGGATCCCAATTAGGAACAATACTCCGTCATACTTTTGCCTTCGAATTTTGCCTTCGTCTGGTTGATATCAGTTCAGTACTTTAACAGAATGTTTCCCTTACACTGTATTTTTTTTATTTTGAGGAAGGTTACAGAGACTACCTGGTGTTCTTGTTTATCTCCCTAATAAAACGTTTTGACCTGATCTGTGTAATCAGACCGACTGTTTTTTTTACTGTATTTATACCAGGGTAGTCCATCTGTTTGTCTAGATATCTACCCACCTGTAGGTCTGCAAATTTGAAGTGTAAACCTTCAAGAGTATAGATATCCAGGAAAAGATAACAGTTTAGTAAATGATTCTAAAACCATTACAAAAGTACAATACTGATGATTATATGCTAGATAAAACATGCACAAGTATTGTCTCTCACACAAGTTTATTGTTGCCCCCACAAACCTCCCTTATTTATATGATATATACTATATGTTTGGTTGTAGGCCCACCTCTTTCAACAACAATTCTGAATGCTCTGTAGGTTTTCACACTTCCCGGGAACCACAAAGTCTGACAACAGGGAAAGCGCCAGTCCTTTCCAGCTCAAATGTGTGCTTACTGCATGCTGTGCTGCATGGCGACATCTCCTCGAAGTTGTAGCAGCTCAGCTGTTGTTGGTGGTGGCACTTCAGGGAGTCTTGGGTCATCTGATCTCAGGATCATACTCCTTGGTATCCCCAATTGAGAGCCCAGTCTTCTCAACACTGCTCTCTGAAGTTCTGGGATTTCGGTGTATTTTTAAATGTGTAGACACTTCAACTTCAATACTTGTTATTGTAGTTTAGCTGAAAGATGGAATAAGATTTAAAATGTTGTGTTGTACAACAGCTGACTAAAGACAGGGCATTCAGATCAAGAACTTACCTTTTCAGCAGAAAAAAATCATTTAAAATCCCTTCAACTCTCTCAGTTCTCTCCACCGTGTGAATGCAAATACGAGGTTTACTCTCATCTTGGCCCGCTCTCTATCACTTTCCCCTTTTGCCTGTCTGCTCTCAAAATGTGTCTGTTTCTTTGGCTTAGATGGAATAATAGTTGCTGCTGGGTCAGGTCTTTTGCCCCTCACATCTGCCATATCTGTAAGCTAGCTATTTCCTCCAGCCATTAGCCAAGTGCTGGCCATGAGCTCAGCTAACTAGCTATCACACCGCCTCCTCACTGACGGAAAACACGTCACTCATTGTGTGCTCCCCAAAACCTGGCTCCCCAAAACCAATGAATGCAGTGGTTCTCGGAAGGCTAGATGCACAATATTGTTACTGTTGCATCACATTGGATGACCACTATAAAAACAAATACAAAAAGTGACATATTGCAGCTTTAAACACTTGGTGGTTTATATGTCTGAAGTGAGACACGTACAGCTGCACATGCATTCATCCTTGTGTGGTGGTCAATGTTGTTGTGCAGAAGACACTAAAGCAGTTCCTTCTGGGAACTCTCAATCTTTCACCCCTGTACATATTATGAGGAAGGGGTGAGGAAATTGTACAAATTGTCTAATCAATGGGAGATGTCCCCCTTGGGGGTCAATGACCTCCTTGAGTCCCCTTGAAGAACTTTGTTCTAGCTTGTTTTGTTCTCTCCAATTGTTGAGTTAACCGGTTCCCGTACTCCACACACACATGCTGATAAGACCAGATAAGGCAGATGATGTGAGAACAGTGTAGAATCATGTTAGTGAGTTACTGTCGAGTATTTGTTTCATTCCCTGGGGGGGCATTTTTATGAGTTTAGACTGTAGAGAGTCTAAGCTAAATGGGGTTGGTGGGGGTGGGTTGTTCGGCAGTCAATCTTATGGGTCAAAAAACATCCTGCTTTCCTTCAAGCCTTTCAGTTCCTCACCATGGGGGGTTAGTAGAGCAATCACTGCTGCCCCTGCTGTTGAATGAGACAAAGGGCTGTGCAGCTTTACACACACACACACACACACACACACACACACACACACACACACACACACACACACACACACACACACACACACACACACACACACACACACACCCCCCACTTTGACACGTATATACACACTCTCTCTGACTCACTTACTCAGCAACTGTACATGCTACAGCAGGGCAGAGAAATAGACTGCAGCATTTGAATTTCAGACTGTGGAGATACCTTAAAGAAAACAAACATTTAGGGGTTTTCTTTGTTTTTCTCTTTTGTTTGGCCTTCCACAGACCCTCCATCTTTGAGGTAAGAGATTTTGTCTGCAGGATTTTTTCTTTGAATTCTAACTTGTGATGGAGAGAATGTGGGGTGGTGAGAGTGATAGTGGTGTATAGGACAAGAAGGAATAACTCCATTGACATTGCTGTTGCTCATGATATCTAGGGACTCTTTTCAAAACATTTGTAAGCAAGGTTGACAATATGAATGTACAGATTAGCCTACAATAACATCTGGTATTGTAACTACACTGCCATAGCATCTCTAAATTGCCTATCTTTTTGATAATGAAGGGGATACAACGTACCTGTTTGTAAGTGGCTAGTAATCATGTCTCTACATTTAGTTTTTGATTTTGTTCACTGTCCTAAGAAAAGGGTAAGAGGGACATTGAGAAATGCAGTGCACTTAGTTTCTCCAAAAGGCATTCATAACCTGACTTTAAAAATAACCTTTGACTTTAATATGACATTTTATGTTTGAAATTAATACCAATTTATTTTATGATATAAACCTTGATGACCTGACTTTTGGGTCATATTGTCTCTCATGGAACAAAGCATCAATAAAGTTCATTAGAACTGGATGAATCATGTTATCGCCCTAGTTTTGAAGAAGAGTAAAGCAACCTCAGAAAGCTGGTCACCAACGATAAACTGCTCCTTTTATGACTGAGAGTGACCGGTTGGAGGTCTAGTATTGAGTAGTTCTACAAGTAAGGCAATACTTACTCTGTTTAGGCTCTTTAGGTCCGAAGTCAACCCTGGTTGAGTCGGATGTGTTAGTGTTTGAGCTTTGAGGTGGCTGGGTCCTTATCCACTCTCCCTCTCTTCTGTTTTGACCCCCCTGCAGGCAGTCGTGATGGCTTCCTGTATGGTGTCTATCCTCTTCCTGTTCCCTCTAATCGCCGCCATGTCAGCAGTAGAACCGCCAGGCTGCAAGATCCGGATCATTAACAGGGGGCTCGAAATGTGTAAGAAATTCACCCAAAAAACGCTCTTGTACATGTGATCTTAATAGTTTTCAACAGTCTACAATGGTCCCAGACAGTCTTCAATGGTCAGTCTTGACCAAAGGAAGATGTCATCTCCACTGCATTGCCACTATCAGAATTTCTCTACCAAAGCACTGTCATCCATTTAGCCCCTCTCAGTTGTCAGGATTGTCTGCTTAAGGTATTCACTAGGTAGTTCTAGACTCTAAACTCTTTCAACCTGTATTTCAGTGAAGTACGAGACCCAGAAGTTTGTAGTTGAGGAACTGAGCAACATCACCATGCCAGAGATGAAGGGCAAAGAGGGCCACTTCCAATACACCATCAAAGAGTAAGCCCTGGGATCCATCCACATTATTGCTCAGAAGTTTCTGCCATCGAATTGCTCCAGATCCCTTTCATATGAGTGCCTACAAATATTGTGGTTAAACTCAAATATACTAATTAATAAAACAACTTTATCAATTGGAACCTTTAACATGTGGAAGGGGGATAAAGTATTATTATTACTCCTGATACATTGTGCAAGGCAATTGATCAGCATTAACATTTTTGTGGATGGGGCCTCCCGAGTGGCGTAGCGGTCTAAGACACTGCATCGCAGTGCAAACTGTGTTGTTACAGATGCTGGTTCAATACCCGTGCCGGCAGCAACCGGGAGATCCATGAGGCGACGGTGGGCTTTTGGTTTCTCGCCCTCTAAAAACAGAAATAAATAATAAACTGCCTTTATTTAGAAATTAGTAAGAATGTCTCACCCCATGTTCAAGAATGGCCTTTTTCTCGCTCACTTTAGTTTATTTGAAAAAATGAAAGCATCTCCAAAATATCGTTATTTAAAAAAAAAAACGATTACTATTATTAATTCATTTAGAATTATATAAAGGTATTAGGTATTCTCACAGATCAGATTTGCCCTTACAAAAAATGCCTGTTGATGATTCCATTTTGTAATGTTGTATTGCAGCTGCCTTCTTGGGCAGGCTTCACTTGCAAAATAGACTCTATCTCACTGTCTACTCTTATGGTATTAAAGAAAGTCATTACACAGCTATATTAACTGAGAAAACATTTATTATAAATTCAAGAGAATAAGCCATTTTCATTAGGAGACCAGTTCAGGAGTGGGGTGGAATACATTATCAGACTCAGAGCATGACGTCAAAACCAGTTCAATAATGTTAATGAACGTCCCGTATCCAGTCGTCTTTTCTCCTTTTCTCCTCCGGGAATTAGTTGCAAAACTTTCCCTGCAGCTTGACAAGATGCTGCTTAACGTTTTTTTTTTCAGTGTGTCGCCGTGCGCTTTGTTGATCAGATTCTGAATCTCAAAATCATCATTGGGAAACATGTCAATACCCCCCTTTAGAAACATGATTTGCCCAAACGGTAAGCTTAATCTTGAAGGCATCCACTTTGTCCCTCTGTTTAAATCGATTATGCCCCCTCCCTTGCATTGACACATTGAGCGAATTCAGATGACCAAAAATATCTTCCAGGTAGGCAACCTGTGCGAGCCATTCCTCACAATCGAAATGTTCGGCCTTGAGGTGACTTGTTATCCGAAAGAAATGCAGCAATTTCCGCTCGAAGCTCATAAAATCGACCCAACACTTTACCACTAGAAAGCCAGCGGACCTCTGCATGATAAAGCACCTGCTGGTGCTCGCTCCCAATATCCCTGCAGAAATCCTGGAAACACCTGCTTTTTGTGGAAGTCTCTTTGATATAGTTGACACGCTTGATCACATCCTTGAGAGTGGCGTAGAGCTCAGGCTGCACGTGTAAAGTCAGCAACAATAAGCTGTCAGCAACAATAAGCGGTGCCGCGCACGCACACCTGTGTGTAGCGGTAACATTGTGAAAGTCAGCAACAATATGCGGTGAGGCCGTATCCTTTCAAAATACATGTTTTGTTGTGAAGGTTACCTTTCAAAATATTTGTTTATGAAAAATGATATTCTTGAATAAGTCCCACGACCCCCCCAGTTGAGAATCCCTGGGTTAGACTACAATTAGGGTGTGGAAATGTTATGCTCTTAGTACTGTAGCCTACTCCCGACCGTCATGTTGTACAGCACCATATTTTCCGTTCCATCCTAACGGAAAACCAGAGGGTTTCATTTTTCATTTTTCTTGGAAGAGAAACGCCATAATATTAATAAAATTAATTAAGCTACATTTCTTAAAATCAATCCCATATACTATGTTCTTACAAAAAAAAGGTTTTACATTTTCTAGTACTGCCAATATTGAAGGCTATCAAATGATTCTCAAAGATGCCCTTTGGTGGTTAAACTAGCACTAACTAGCATTAATGGTAACAATGGCTGACAATTAAATAATGTGCCATAGAATTCTGCGGCAGCCTGCAAGGTGTGCTGCAGTATGATGCAACTTTTAAAGGAAGAACCACTGTATCATGGAACTGTGGGCAGAGTCTGCATTGGTTGATTTTCCAAGAACCTGGATTTCTAAAAGATGACCTATAAAGTTTAGCAACTGGACATTCTCTTTTAAGAGATAAAGACACTAGCCTCGTAAACCAGACAGATGGCTTAGCTCACTACGTGAAGTGAAAAAGAAGGATGCGCATGGCAATCTCTGGTTGAAGAGGCTAGAACTTCTTAATCTTCTGTAAGAGAAAGTCCAGTAGCCAAGCTGACTTTATAGGTCATCTTCTAGACATCTGGGTTCTTGGAAAATCAACCCATGTAAACCCATGTAGAGGGTATTTCTACCCACTCACTGTTTCTATTTTGGCCAACTTCAACCAGTTGGCAACCAGGCTACAGGATTTCTGCTACCAAAAGAGAACTTCTAATACATTTCGACTCAGATTTCTAGTGACTTTCGAGTATCAGCCCAAGCACTGATCTGAGTATTTTCCTTCCTGTGGGTCAGGGTGAAGATAAATAAGCTGAACCTGACCTACGCTGACCTGGCCTTCCAGCCTGGCCTAGGACTGCTCTTCAATGTGCAGAACTCCTCCATCGCTCTCAGCTTCCGGAGACACATCTTATACTGGTTATTGTGAGTCCTCTTTATCCACTACTGTCTCTATTTCTAGCCTAGTGCATTTAAGTCCCCCCTCTACCTCAGCTCACTCCTCAACATCTCCAATACCAATAGGAGCCTGCTATTAGATATACAGTGCCATTAGAAAGTATTCACACCTCTTGACTTTTCCCACAGTTTGTTGGTTACAGCCTGAATTTTAGATGGGTTAAATTGAGATGTTTTGTCAATCGCCTACACACAGTACCCCATAATGTCAAAGTGGAATTATGTTTTTAGAAATGTGTACAAATCAAATGAAAAATGAAAAGCTGAAATGTCTTGAGTCAATAAGTATTCAACCCCTTTGTTATGGCAAGCCTAAATAAGTTAATTTGCTTAACATTTGCTTAACAAGTCACATACTAAGTTGCATGGACTCACTCTGTGTGCAATCATAGTGTTTAACATCATATTTGAATGACTACCTCATCTCTGTATCCATCACATACTATATCTGTAAGGTCCCTCAGTTGAGCAGTTAATTTCAAACACAGATTCAACCACAAAGACCAGGGAGGTTTTTCAAAGCGTCACAAAGAAGGGCACCTATTGGTAAATGGGTAAAAATAAAAGAGCAAACATTGAATATCCCTTTGAGCATGGTGAAGTTATTAATTACACTTTGTATGGCGTGTCAATACACCCAGTTACTACAAATACACAGGCGTTGTGCCTAACTCAGTTGTCGGAGAGGAAGGGAACCACTTAGGTATTTCACCATGAGGACAATGGCTGTGATAGGAGAAAACTAAGGATGGATCAACAACATTGTAGTTACTCCACAATACTAACCTAATTGGCACAGTGAAAAGAAGGAAGCCTGTACAGCATAGAAATATTCCAAATGCATCCTGTTTGCAACAAGTCACTTAAGTAATACTGCAAAAAATGTGGCAAAGCAATTCACTTTTTGTCCTAAATACAAAGTGTTATGTTTGGGGCAAATCCAATACAACACGTCACTGTGTACCACTCTCCATAATTTCAAGCAAAAACCTGGATCAGTCTGCTTTCCACTAGACACTTGGAGATAAATTCATCTTTCAGCAGGACAATAACCTAAAACACAAGGCCAAACCTACACTGAAGTTGCTTACCAAGAAGACAGTGAATGTGGCTGAGTTGGTTTTTTGACGTAAATCTACTTGAAAATCTATGGCAAGACCTGAAAATGGTTGTCTAGCAATGATCATCAACCAATTTAACAGAGCTTGAAGAGTTGTGAAAAGAATAATGGGCAAATGTTGCACAATCCAGGTGTGGAAAGCTCTTAGAGACTTACCCAGAAAGACTAATCACTGCCAAAGATGCTTCAACAAAGTATTGACGTGGCGTGAATAATTATGTAAATGAGATATTTCTGTATGTTTTCACTTTCTCATTATGGGGTATTATGTGTAAATGGGTGAGAAGAAAAACTACAATTTAATCAATTTTGAATACAGGCTGTAACACAACAAAATGTGGAATAAGTCAAGAGGTATGAATACTTTCCAAAGGCACTGTATCACACTGGTCATTCCCAAAGTGTGCACTTCCTTTGGCCGTCATTCATTTCAGTTTTCCGCCTCCAACGATTGGAACGAGCTGCAAAAGATCTTACAATTTGACACATTCGTCCCATCAGACTCCTTCAAAAACATGAACTGAGCTGCTATCTGATCAACGTACCTGCTGAATAATAAGTCTGCTGTGTTTCCTTGGACTTTTCTACCCTAACCCATTGTGAATATTTCTGTATAGTGTATTTTATTTTTTGTCCTGTTCACTGTTGCAATGTTATGCCTGTTGGCTATGTCGTTAATTTAATTTAGAATTGGTTCTCAATTGACTTATCTGGTTAAATAAAGGTGAAATAAATAAAATAAAATGTATCAAGAAAATAATACGTTTGTATGCAAAACAATGCCTGTGGTTAAATACTCACAATGGTATCTTGTAGAGCCTTGAGGAGTTCAGTCATGCAGTGGTACGCTAGATTGATGACATCAAACTTCAAAGATGATGTCCAAGGAGAGTCTATTGGAAGTTCAAACCTTTTGATGCTACTTTATATGGTTGAGATTATGACGTTGATGAGTATGTATGATGGCGGTCTGAAAATATTTATTTTCTGTGGTCTCATAGCTATGACACCGGAGCCATCAACGCCTCTGCAGAAGGCGTGAACATCCACACTGTCCTGCACATGACCAGAGATGAGTTGGGACGCCTCAAGATCTCTAACATCACCTGCGATGCCTCCATCGCCAAAATGAAAATGAAGTTCACTGGCACCTTGGGGTAAATCCTGTTGATAGTCTTTTTAAAATACTTGAGCTGCTTTCTTGTCCAGGGACCACGTATCAAGCATCTCAGAGTAGGTGTGCTGATCTAAGATCCTCCCTGTCTATAATAATATTATTCATTATGATTTAAAATACAAAACTGATCCTGAGTCAGGTCTCCCTTGACAAAGAGTTTTTTTAAATGTTAATTCTGTGTGCAATGGAGACTAATTTCAGTATAATGTGGCTATAAGCAATATTGGAGCATTTTTCAGATTTTGGATATTTTAACATGAGTGGGTGTAATTCAATGATTTTACAACTCTGGTTTACTCCGTTGCAGGAGGGTGTATGACTTCCTGGCGACTTTTTTGACCACAGGAATGCGCTTCCTTCTGAACCAGCAGGTGCTGACAGATTAGTTCATTTCATTCTAGAACACTGGTTACACTTACAACATATCAACACTTATGATTACATCTTCATTGGCTGAGCTGGCAAATCAGCTGTTTACTCGTCATTAATATTTATGATGACTGTGTTAAGCCCACATCGTTCTGCTCTGAATGAACAGGGCAAGTAGGGGTACACATAAAAGCTACTTTTTAACATACTGAATAAAACAATTTGGAAGAAAATCTATTTCACTCATATTGTAATTAATTATAGGCTATATTTCATTGAAATATGGGGCACTGGACAGTTCCTTTAACATTTGTCTGTTCTTTTCATAGATCTGTCCTGTCATGAACCACGCTGGTTTGGTTCTAATCAACTCTTTGTTGGAGACAATTCCAGGTAAGATAGTACAGTGGTTCATTGGAAAATGCCTTTAGAGATTGGTTATATAACAAAACTAACATAAAAAATATATATATTTTCTGACCAGAAGTTTTGCACACAGAAAATATAATTGTATTTGTTTTAATTTGGACCCATCCAGTGCGAACAGAAGTAGACAAGTATGTGGGGATCGACTACTCTCTCCTAAGTGACCCTGTGGTAACTTCAAGGAGTCTTGACATGGATTTCAGGGTGAGTGAGATAGTCTAGCTTGCTGTGCATTAATCTCATACCGTGTGTATATTATGTATGTATGTTAGGATAACACATTATTTGAAAGCTACATACATAAGCACTTCAAAACACATCCAGAACCATACATTATGCATTCACTACATACAACAGTGAGTTGATTTTTTTGTTAAGTCACAGTAATGTCACTCATACTGCAATTATCAACATGCAGTTGTTGACATAATCAAACTGCTTATAGATGATGATTGTTTTATGAAGCCTTTATGTAGTTACCCCTAAAATAAAGTGTTACTTATTTTTGTATCTCACTCTCATCTCTACAGTATTGTATCTTCCTCTCTCTTTACTGTGCCACACAGGGCATGTTCTTTGAGCTCGGGAACGAGAGCAACACCTTGGTGAACTATGCCATCAACCCAATTGTGAGAGAGTATGACCGCATGGTGTACCTGGCTCTGTCCGAGTACTTCTTTGACAGTGGGTTGTACTCCTATTATAAAGCTGGCATATTCCAAATGAATATCGCCAACGAGCACATAAGTATGAGGCCTGAGTCCCCCATTATGTCTTGCAACCGTACTCTCTCCCCTGCATTTTAGCCTACACATGACATGACGCAAGTAATTCTTAGCTCCGAGGTGTAAATTATTCCATATTGTCTGTTATAGCCTTTAAGAATTGGTGTCTGCATCAGAGGTGCTACCAAACATGTTGACACAGATTTGAATAAGCAGCTGAGTCATGCTTGGTACTGCACCTCTTTACATAATGAGGAGATCTGCCCAATCATTAGGCTGAAAATATATACTAGTGAAAAAAGGAGTCTGCATACTTAAATCAGATGCAATTTCTGAGTTGTTCTTTTTTCACAGCATACCAATACAGTTCTAGTAGTAGTATGACATGAATATAGTAATTTCTAATACAAGCAATTGAATACTATGTTTTCAGATGCCAAAGGATCTGGAGATGCTCCTTAGGACAACATATTTTGGCACCATTATGATGATTGTGAGTATGTATGTCAGGATTGTGACCTCATGCCCTCACAAATAGGGTCAAGACATTGAATTCCACTTTTGCATTCCACTCACCCACTCCTGTGTGCGTGTGTGTGTGTGTGTGTGTGTGTGTGTGTGTGTGTGTGTGTGTGTGTGTGTGTGTGTGTGTGTGTGTGCACGTCTCTCTCAGAACCCAGCCCTAGTGGAGTACCCGATCTCCCTGCAACTGGAGTTGAACTCTGCCCCCAAGACAACCGTCAAGACCTCCGGGGTCACTGTGGCCATCACTGCCATCGTCACGGTGATGGTGCTACCGCCCGGCAAGGCACCTGTTCAGCTCAGCAGCATGACCATAGTGAGAAAGAAGACGTCTTGTCTTTTCATGTTCTACATTTAATAGCTACTGATATTTATCAAAAAAGAAAAAAAAAGAACAACCATGAGAATAGTTGATAGTTAGGCTAAGGATTGGCTCTGTAGGAGCTGAGAAAGGAAGGATTCATATTGTTTCAAATGCATTCTTCCTAATGCTTTCTTGGTGGCGATATATTGGTAAACAGTCTCATTGTGTGTACTTTTTCATTTCATTTGAGTGTTTGCTGTTATTATTTGATCTGTATGTTTTTGCTCCTTTATATTATGTGTTGACTGAGGTTGGGGCCGCCAGGGATATGTTTGGTATGGGGGTTGTTAAAAAAGGTGGGAAAATTGTATTGTTTTTTATCGATTGTATTGCCGTTGACATGAACAAATAAAAACAATTGTTCACAAAAAAAGCTTTCTTCCTTTCATTGAGGTAATCACTGATCTGTAAGTGAGAGGATGGGTGAAAACGTGGTTTCCACCCATTGCTCTCACTAGTTTAACCATGTCAGATCAGTGATTTCCTCAAGGTAAGCAGGAAGGAAAAGTGTAGAGAAAAGTGTAAAGTTGATCTTTTTGTTCCTTGCAGGTGGCCAAATTCAATGCCAAGGTGTCCATGAAGGGCAAGAGACTGGGTGTTCATGCAGACTTGAGGAGGTAGGCATGCATGTACTCACACACACACGCACGCACTCATACATACACATACAAACACACCTCAACACATACACACACAATATCACAGTAGCATCACAGGCAAATTCATTAAGTGTATTCTGTTGTTATTGACAGGTTTAAAATCTACTCCAACCAGTCTGCTTTGGAATCACTGGTGGTAAGATTCTGCGCTCTCTCTCTCTCTCGCTTTCTAACAATTATGACCCTATATAATTTCACTTGCACTACATTCAACCTAATGCCTTAACCCAAATCAAGACTAATAATGAAGACCAATGAAACAACACCTGTTTCCACAAGAGAAAAGTAAAGAAGCATAATGACAAATATTTAATTTCAAGTGGATTTATAAATTAATTAATTCCGAGAACATTGCTTGATCTCCGTCCAGAATCAAAATGTGTATCTTTTGACCGGCATTTCCATGTCAGAATCATCCCGTTTTCATTTGGATAAACTTACGGATACCTTTGGGGATCTCTTATGGCATATAGACCTACCCTAAAAGTGGTTCTGAGGAAAGCACATGTTCTCAGAGAACATTGAGGAATAAAACTCTTTGTAGGAATAATAAAACTCAGAAATGAACCTTTGGACATCTGGGCAGCAGTCATAATCAGATGAAAAAAGGCCTTCCGGCATGCCAAGGTTTATCTCTCTGGCTTGATAGGTGACATAGTTGGACCATGATTTAGTATTGGTCTGAAGAAATATGTTATTTTCTTCATTAGCACACTACATAGCAGTGGTCTGCTGCATGGTTGTCTTCTCCTCCGGAATCCATAGGATGGCTGTACATAAAACAGGGACTTTTACTTACCTCAACAGTTATGTTATACTCCTTGCTTCTCTCAATGGTCAATGCATCAGAAATGGATCCAGCAGAATAGAAGAATAGAAGCCCTGACTGGTAGAATGAGGTTGGTCCACTGCGCTGGACTCATAAACCACAACAGGCTCTATATCAAAGGGAGTATTTTACCAAGTGGTTTATAAAACTTTCAGAATGTAGTCCTTTACACTCCTCATAAATCAGAGGCCTCTCAAAACTGTGAATGTTTTCATCCACCTTGATGCAATGAGGTAGCTTATGGTATAAATGGTTTGGAGGCTCAGCATCGTGTGATGGGCCTGCATGGATTAGTGATTAATTTACAGTGCCTTCAGAAAGTATTCATACCCCTTGACTTATTCCACATTTTGTTTTCACAGCCTAATTTAAAAATGTATAAATAGTTTTTTTCTCTCACCCATCTACACACTTTACATCACTGCGTGTAACCATACTCAATTGTGTCATATGGTGGCTTGCAATGTTACATCCAATCTCTATTGGTATCCATTAAAGAGGGAGGATTGTTCAGCAATTTTACATCACCCACAATATACATTCAGATTGCATGTCAGACAAGGCAGGAGAGCTGTTTTCAGACTACCTACAGCATGTAAACTGAAAAAGCCTTGTCAGCAGTGGTGTAAAGTACTTAAGTAGTACTTTAAAGTATTTTTACTTAAGTCATTTTTTTGTATAAGTACTTTACAATCACTACATTCCAGAAGAAAATAATGTACTTTTTACTCCATACATTTTCCCTGACACCCGAAAGTACTTGTTACATTTTGAATGCTTACCAGGACAGGAAAATGGTCCGATTCACACACTTATCAAGAGAACATCCCTGGTCATCCCTACTACCTGATCTGGCAGATTCACTAAACACAAATGCTTAATTTGTAAATTATGTCTGAGTGTTGGAGTGTGCCCCTGGCTATCCGTAAATAAAAAAAAAAGAAAATCGTGCCGTCTGGTTTGCTTAATATAAGGATTTTTTTTAATACTTTCTTTTGATACTTAAGTACATTTTATCAATTACATTTACTTTTGATACTTAGTATATTTAAAACCAAATACTTAGACTTTTACTCAAGTAGTATTTTACTGGGTGACTTTCACTTTTACTTGAGTCATTTTCTATTAAGGTACCTTTACTTTTACTCAAGTATGACATTTGGGTACTTTTCCCACCACTGCTTGTCATTAACTGAACCGATAAAGCCAACCATTAGAGATTAGAGTTTAGGAAAATGTATGTTACATATCAATGTGTAGCATAAGATATTTTTCTATCTGTGAAAACACAGATATTGAAACAAACAATTCTAAAAATCACCCTGCAACAGAGCATGCTGGGAAATATGACAATGACACTCCCTCATGTTTCTGTTTCAATGGAAGTCAATGAACTAAGTAGCACAGACTCAGCTGCTATCACATTGGTGTATATGGGAGAGCCACCCCTTAAGTAGACAGGAACTGACCATTCTTTTCAATGGTAAACAGCCTGAGTCTTCATTTATCCCCCATATGTGCTGTATCTGTTTACTCTTAATGGAGTTAAAAGTACTAAGTCCCAATCAACTCCACGTATCAACATTAACTCCAGGCAGCATATCACTCTGTTGAGGGTTAAGATAATTCCAGTAGTCAATTGAACTCTACATTTATTTACCCTGTGATATCAACTCTCCTTGATTTACTGTGTAACTATGTCTATGGGTGATGTGATAACTATGTCTATGGGTGATGTGGTTGACCAAAACAATGGAAATGACACGCACACATCCCCCCATGGGCAGCCCATGGGAGAAAGATTCAGAATCTTTTCACTGCTGCCCATCAAAATGTGTCTACATTTAGGCTATTGTTTATGTGTATTTCACACAATATTGTGGTACAAATCTGAGTATATCCTTGAATAGTTCTCAACACCAACACGTTGGTCTCGTGTGGCTCAGTTGGTTGAGCATGGCGCTTGCAATGCCAGAGTTGTGGGTTTGTTTCCCACGGGGACTAGTACGAGAAAATGTTTGAACTCACTTCTCTAAGTCACTCTGGATAAGAGTGTCTGCTAAATGACTAAAATGTAAATGTCACCAATCAACTGCATTACACTTAAAAACGGCTTCAACTACCACCACCTTTCTATATGGCTAGCTATGCTATCAGTTTAACTGAACTGGAGTTAGCATTTAGATTTGTTTTCTAATTCTAAAAAGGACAACTTCTAAATATTATGCAGCGAAAACAGCCAAATATATCCAAATAGGATTTTAGTAACGACATTGTGGGCCTGTTAGAACACATAAATGATGACGTATTTTACAAATATCCACTTGGTTAGATCAGATTATTTTAATGGCCACCAATGACACCGTCGTTGCACTTTACCCCACGGTCAGTGTTCTATTGATCTCTGTAACATACAGTGGCTTGCGAAAGTATTCACCCCCTTGGCATTTTTCTTATTTTGTTGCCTTACAACATATAATTAAAATAGATTTTGGGGGGGGTTGTATCATTTGATTTACACAACATGCCTACCACTTTGAAGATGCAAAATATTTTTTATTGTGAAACATACAAGAAATAAGGCTAAAAACGTACAATTTGAGCGTGCATAACTATTCACCCCCCCAAAGTCAAAACTTTGTAGAGTCACCTTTTGCAGCATTTACAGCTGCAAGTCTCTTGGGGTAGGTCTCTATAAGCTTAGCACATCTAGCCACTGGGATTTTTGCCCATTCTTTAAGGCAAAGCTGATCCAGCTCCTTCAAGTTGGATGGGTTCTGCTGGTGTACAGCAATCTTTAAGTCATACCACAGATTCTCAATTGGATTGAGGTCTGGGCTTTGACTAGGCCATTCCAATACATTTAAATGTTTCCCCTTAAACCACTCAAGTCTTGCTTTAGCAGTATGCTTGGAAGGTGAACCTCCATCCCAGTCTCAAATCAGTGGAAGACTGAAACAGGTTTCCCTCAAGAATTTCCCTGTATTTAGCGCCATCCATCATTCATTCAATTCTGACCAGTTTACCAGTCCCTGCCGATGAAAAACATCCCCACAGCATGATGCTGCCACCACCATGCTTCACTGTGGGGATGTTCTCGGGGTGATGAGAGCTGTTGGGTTTGCGCCAGACATAGAATTTTCCTTGATGGCCAAAAAGCTCAATTGTAGTCTCATCTGACCAGAATACCTTCTTCTATATGTTTGGGGAATCTCCCACATGCCTTTTGGCGATCACCAAATGTGTTTGCTTATTTTTTTCTGGCCACTTTTCCGTAAAGCCCAGCTCTGTGGAGTGTACGGCTTAAAGTGGTCCTATGGACAGATACTCCAATCTCCGCTGTGGAGCTTTGCAGCTCCTTCAAGGTTGTCTTTGGTCTCTTTGTTGCCTCTCTGATTAATGCCCTCCTTGCCTGGTCTGTGAGTTTTGGTGGGCAGCCCTCTCTTTGCAGGTTTGTTGGGGTGCCATATTCTTAAAAAAATGTAATAATGGATTTAATGGTGCTCCATGGGATGTTCAAAGTTTCAGATATTTTTTTATAACCCAACCCTGATCTGTACTTCTCCACAACTTTGTCCCTGACCTGTTTGGAGAGCTCCTTGGTCTTCATGGTGCCGCTTGCTTGGTGATGCCCCTTGCTTAGTGGTGTTGCAGACTCTGGGGCCTTTCAGAACAGGTGTATATATACTGAGATCATGTGACAGATCCTGTGACACTTAGATTGCACACAGGTGGACTTTATTTAACTAATTGTGACTTCTGAAGGTAATTGGTTGCACCAGATCTTATTTAGGGGCTTCATAGCAAAGGGGGTGAATAGATATGCACGCACCACTTCTCCGTTTATTTTTTTGAAACAAGTAATTTTTTTCATTTCATTTCACCAATTTTGACTATTTTATGTATGTCCATTACATGAAATCCAAATAAAAATCAATTTAAATTACAGGTTGTAATGCAACAAAATAGGAAAAACACCAAGGGGGTGAATACTTTTGCAAGGCACTGTATGTATAGCTATGGGTTCAACACCTTTCTGAAGTCCTGTAAACGTATGTTATTACATTAACAAAGACCTTTTTAATTTCACATTTGAAAAACATTTGAAAAAATTCCCCTCACCTTTGTGATGAAGACATGAATTGACCAAGTGGATGACCTAATCTTAAAATACACATTTGACAACCAACCTGTGAGACAACCATCCACGGTCTCCCCTACCATTAACCCTTACAGTAATATATTACAGGTATGGGCTCCCGAGTGGCGCAGTGGTCTAAGGCACTGCATCTCAGTGCTAGAGGCATCACTACAGAACCTGGTTCGTTTCCAGGCTGTATCACAAACGGCCGTGATTGGGAGTCCCATAGGGCGGCGCACAATTGGCCCAGCGTCGTCCGGGTTAGGGGTTGGCCGGGGTAGGCCATTGTAAATAAGAATTTGTTCTTAACTGGCTTGCCTATTTAAATAAAGGTTAAATAAATAAAAATGTCTCTTTGTTCTGTCTCTATAGCTTATTCCCCTACAAGTCCCCCTCAAGACTATGCTGCAGATCTCAATAGTACCCATAATCAATAGTGAGTATCCTTTTAAAGCAGATCAGTTTAACCCCACAATAAATACTCAATGTACATAAAACATGTAACTCAGATAACAAAAACATATTTTTTCAAAATGGTTGACATTGTATTTTTAATCCTTCATCCGTAATTCAATTTTAGACTGGACCAAGAGAGGCGTCGCTATCCCTCTTGCAGATGGTATGGACTTCATAGAGGAAGTGGTGGAGTATCATAATGTAAGTCTCAAGGCTTCTGTTACTTCTACTATGCGAGAACAACACATTTGATATTCTAATCAAATTCTAGCTTGTTCAGTATTATCCGAGTGGCAATTGTTCAAAATTATTCATGATAATCATAACCACCCACATCATCTTGACATCAGCAGGGCACAACATCGAGGAATGTTCAGATAGAAATATTTTATATATATTATGTAGAACAAACACACCTCTATGCCATATTGAAAAATGTATCACTTCAACTCTATTCTTATTTCTATCCAGTACGTTCCATAACGTTTGCCTTCTGAATGTGGCCCTGTTGATAAACCGCAGCTAAATCAGCTTCTCCCACCTTTCACTTGACCTTTCAGGGTTACCTCATCATTGGGGCAAACTTACATTTCAGCAAGGGCCTGAGGGAGATGATCGAGAGGAAAATCCAGGCTGATGCCGAGAACGCCATCTAAAGAGAATTCTCCACCAGCAATAAATAGATAAACACCCATCCAATCCTGTTTCTATGTCCTCAAGGGCACATTTCTTATCTAAAACATGACTCTACTATAACAATTTCACTCAACCATGCGGATTGAAATTCTTTTAAGGATCCAAGATAATACGCTAGGCTGCAATCTGTCCAATTTATATGAGAGCGAAATGGACAATACAAATCATGCTTATGTAGAAAGATCACCATAATAATACCACAACTTTAGTATTTTTTTTTCCTATTTATTGCTATTTTGAAAAGTGCTTTAAAGATACTTTTATACTGTTGCCTATTTATTTATTTTCGTGTAGAGATAAATCAACAAAATTCTTGCCTAAGGGCACATACTGTATGTGAGTGTACTTCTCAAAACAATACCTAACCTCGTGTCATAAGAATTGCCCATGGTCATGTCAATGCCCATGCTAATGTCAGGAATTAATTGTGTTCTCTTCACCATCCTTTTAAAAATGACAATGCTTAACTGTATAATATATGCTAAACTTAAAACTAATTTAAAATGTGTTTCTACAAAAAAATGGCCTTCTTTACTTTACCCATTAGTCAAATGGAGAGCTAACTGGTGATAAATACAATGTACTATATGAGAAATGAAATGGTTAATGAATGTTAACTGTAAAAAAACATACTTTTGTAAATATGGCTTCATACCTGCAAAGAGTATTCAATGATTGAAAGGCTTTCCTTACATGTGTAACTAGGGCCTAACCGAACAACATTCAGTATGACAAAGTGTTTAATAAATCAATTTTAAAAAATCATAAAAAGACAAACAAAATTGTCTTGTAATCTCTGACAAATCACTCACGTGAATTATTGGTAAAGAACAGTTTTATTATAAAATCATGACAGAATCAATGTGAATACAGCTGAAGAATTGACACATTCCCTTTTTATCAAAGTGGTTCCAAGTATTCATTTCTGTGATGAGGCACATAACTGCCGTTTATTATTATATAATTGAATTACTGTGCATCTAGAAGCATTTGTTCCTTTTCAAAACACAATTCCTGACAGTGAACAGATCCCTTTGAGTACATAGACTGCTATTTAAGGCAATTACTTTGGGGCAAATCCTAACTTCCACGTAGTTATGCATTGATGTCAATGGGAGACAAACACATTTTTTTACTTAAGAGCAAGTTAGGATTCACCCCATAGTGGATGAACCACACAATTGCCTTGTGTACCATCGAACACTGAATACATACAATCAACAAGTGCAAGAAGCTGAAATCAATGTGATGGTGAATGAAAAATCTTGATCGTATTTCTCCCATCTACAAATATCTAATCACACAATGGCCTTTATACTTAAAATTCATCTGTCAGTGTACAGCAGCATGTCTTATCACAGCATGATCAAACACCCAAAGCAGACGCCATACAAAACTCCTAGGCTAGGACAACAAAACACTAGCCCTGGTCGCAGATCAGTTGGTGCTGTACAGACAGCCAACTCCTATGGTTGACAAAATGGCATAAACATATCTGGGATCAAGCTAACGAAACGCTTCAAATCAAATGTTATTGGTCACATACACATGGTTAGCAGATGTTAATGCGAGTGTAGCGAAATGCTTGTGCTTCTAGTTCCGACCGTGCAGTAATATCTAACAAGTAATCTAACAATTTCACAACTCCCTTATACAGACAAGTGTAAAGGAATTAATAAGAATATGTACATATGGATGATGATGGCCTTGCGGCATAGGCGAGATGCAGTAGGTGGTATCGAGTACAGTATATACATGAGATGAGTAATGTAGGGTATGTAAACATTATATAAAGTGGCATTGTAATAAAGTGACTAGTGATACATTTATTACATCCAATTTGTTATTATTAAAGTGGCTAGAGATTTGAGTCAGTATGTTGGCAGCAGCCAGTCAATGTTAGTGACGGCTGTTTAACAGTCTGATGGCCTTGAGCTAGAAGCTGTTTTTCAGTCTCTCGGTCCCAGCTTTGATGCACCTGTACTGACCTCGCCTTCTGGATGATAGCGGGGTGAACAGGCAGTGGCTTGGGTGGTTGTTGTCCTTGATGATCTTTTTGGCATTCCTGTGACATGGTGTAGGTGTCCTGGAGGGCAGGTAGTTTGCCCACGGTGATGCGTTGTGCAGACTTCACTACCCTCTGGAGTAGAGGTCGACCGATTATGATTTTTCAACGCCGATACCGATTATTGGAGGACCAAAAAAAGCCGCTACCGATTAATCGGCTGATTTTTTAAAATGTATTTGTAATAATGACAATTACAACAATACTGAATGAACACTTATTTTAACTGAATATAATACATCAATAAAATCAATTTAGCCTCAAATAAATAATGAAACATGTTCAATTTGGTTTAAATAATGCAAAAACAAAGTGTTGGAGAAGGAAGTAAAAGTGCATTATGTGCCATGTAAGAAAGCTAACGTTTAAGTTCCTTGCTCAGAACATGAGAACATATGAAAGCTGGTGGTTCCTTTTAACATGAGTCTTCAATATTCCCAGGTAAGAAGTTTTAGGTTGTAGTTATTTTCGGAATTATAGGACTATTTCTCTCTATACGATTTGTATTTCATATACCTTTGACTATTGGATGTTCTTATAGGCACTTTAGTATTGCCAGTGTAATAGTATAGCTTCCGTCACTCTCCTCGCTCCTACCTGGGTTCAAATCAGGAACACATCGACAACAGCCACCCTCGAAGCAGCGTTATCCATGCAGAGCAAGGGGAACAATTACTCCAAGTCTCAGAGCGAGTGACGTTTGAAACGCTATTAGCACGCACCCGGCTAACTAGCTAGCCACTTCATATCAGTTACACCAGTCTAATCTTGGGAGTTGATAGGCTTGAAGTCATAAACAGTGCAATGCATTGCGAAGAGCTGCTGGCAAAACGCACTAAAGTGCTGTTTGATTGAATGCTTACGAGCCTGCTGGTGCCTACCATCGCTCAGTCAGACTGCTCTATCAAATCATAGACTTAATTATAACATAATAACACACAGAAACACGAGCCTTAGGTCATTAATATGGTAGAATCCAGAAACTATCACATTTATTATTTCAGTGAAATACGGAACCGTTCCGTATTTTATCTAACGGGTGGCATCCATAAGTCTAAATATTCCTGTTACATTGCAAAACCTTCAATGTTATGTCATAATTACGTAAAATTCTGGCAAATTAGTTCGCAACGAGCCAGGCGGCCCAAACTGCTGCATATACCCTGACTCTGTTGCAGAGGTGACACATTTTCCCTAGTTAAAGAAATTAATGTTAGCAGGCAATATTAACTAAATATACAGGTTTAAAAATATATACTTGTGTATTGATTTTAAGAAAGACATTGATGTTTATGGTTAGGTACAAGTTGGAGCAACGACAGTCCTTTTACGCGAATGCGCACCGCATCGATTATATGCAATGCAGGACAGGCTAGATAAACTAGTAATATCCTCAACCATGTGTAGTTAACTAGTGATTATGATTGATTGATTGTTTTTTATAAGATAAGTTTAATGCTAGCTAGCAACTTACCTTGGCTTCTTACTGCATTCGCGTGACAGGCAGGCTCCTCATGGAGTGCAATATAAAGCAGATGGTTAGAGCGTTGGACTAGTTAACCGTAAGGTTGCAAGATTGAATCCCCAAGCTGACAAGGTAAAAATCTGTCGTTCTGCCCCTGAACAAGGCAGTTAACCCACCGTTCCTAGGCCGTCATTGAAAATAAGAATGTGTTCTTAACTGACTTGCCTAGTTAAAAAATATTTATTAAAAAAATTATAATAATAAATAAAAACATTTAATTACAAATCGGCAAATAGGTGGCCAAAAATTCCGATTACCGATTGTTATGAAAACTTCAAATCGGCCATAATTAAAATCGGCAATTCCGATTAATCGGTCGACCTCTACTCTGGAGAGCCTTACGGTTGTGGGCGGAGCAGTTGCCGTACCAGGCGGTGATACAGCCTGACAGGATGTTCTCATTTGTGCATCTGTAAAAGTTTGCGAGTGTTTTCGGTGACAAGCCAAATTTCTTCAGCCTCCTGAGGTTGAAGAGCCGCTGTTGCGCCTTCTTCACCACGCTGTCTGTGTGGGTGGACCATTTCAGTTTATCCGTGATGTGTACGCCGACGAACTTAAAACTTTCCACCTTCTTCACTACTGTCCCATCGATGTGGAATGGGGGGTGGGGGGGGGCTCCCTCTGCTGTTTCCTGAAGTCCACGATCATCTTTTGTTGACGTTGAGTGTGAGGTTATTTTCCTGACACCACACTCCGAGGGCCCTCACCTCCTCCCTGTAGGCCGTCTCGTCGTTGTTGGTGGTAATCAAGCCCACCACTGTAGTGTCATCTGAAAACTTGATGATTGAGTTGGGAGGCGTGCATGGCCACGCAGTCATGGGTGAACAGGGAGTACAGGAGAGGGCTGAGAACGCTCCCTTGTGGGGCCCCAGTGTTGAGGATCAGCGGGGTGGAGATGTTGTTTCCTACCCTCACCACCTGGGGCGGCCTGTCAGAAAGGCCAGGACTCAGTTGCACAGGGCGGGGTCGAGACCCAGGGTCTCAAGCTTAATGACAAGTTTGGAGGGTACTATGGTGTTAAATGCTGAGCTGTAATCGATGAACAGCATTCTTACATAGGTATTCCTCTTGTCCAGATGGGTTAGGGCAGTGTGCAGTGTGATTGCGTCGTCTGTGGCTCTATTGGGGCGGTAAGCAAATTGGAGTGGGTCTAGGGTGTCCAGTAGGGTGGAGGTGATATGATCCTTGACTAGTCTCTCAAAGCACTTCATGATGACGGAAGTGAGTGCTACGGGGCGATAGTCATTTAGCTCAGTTACCTTAGCTTTCTTGGGAACAGGAACAATGGTTTCCCTCTTGAAGCATGTGGGAACAGCAGACTGGGATAGGGATTGATTGAATATGTCCGTAAACACGCCAGCCAGTTGGTCTGCACATACTCTGAGGACACGGCTAGGGATGCCTTGTGAGGGTTAACACGTTTAAATATTTTACTCAGGTTGGCTGCGGTGAAGGACAGCCGCAAGTTTTGTTAGTGGGCCATGTCAGTGGCACTGTATTGTCCTTAAAGCGAGCAAAGAAGTTGTTTAGTTTGTCTGGGAGCAAGACGTCGGTGTCTGCAACGGGGCTGGTTTTCTTTTTGTAATCCGTGATTGACTGTAGACCCTGCCACATATGTCTCGTGTCTGAGCCGTTGAATTGCGACTCTGCTTTGTCTCTATACTGATGCTTAGCCTGTTTGATTGCCTTGAGGAAGGAATAGCTACACTGTTTGAATTCGATCATGTTTCCGGTCGCCTTGCCATGATTAAAAGCAGTGGTTCGCACTTTCACTTTTGCGCAAATGCTGCCATCAATCCACAGTTTCTGGTTGGGGAAGGTTTTAATAGTCACCATGGGTACAACATCACCGATGCACTTGCTAATAAACTCGCTCACCGAATCAGTGTATACATCAATGTTGTTGTCTGAGGTTATCCGGAACATATCCCAGTCCACGTGATCCAAGCAATCTTGAAGCGTGGAATCAGATTGGTCGGACTAGCGTTGAACAGACCTGAGCACGGGCGTTTCCTGTTTTAGTTTCTGTCTATAGGCTGGGAGTAACAAAATGGAGTCGTGGTCAGATTTGCCGAAAGGAGGGCGAGAGAGGGCTTTGTATGCATTGTGGAAGTTAGAGTAGCAGTGATCCAGAATGCTGCCAGCCCGGGTCGTGCATTCAATATGCTGATAAAATTTAGGGAGCCTTGTTTTCAGATTAGCTTTGTTAAAATCCCCAGCTACAATAAATGCAGCCTCAGGATATGTTGTTTCCAGTTTACATAGAGTCCAATGAAGTTCTTTCAGGGCCGAGGTGTCTGCTTGGGGGGGGGGGGGAGTATACACGGCTGTGATTATAATCGAAGAGAATTCTCTTGGTAGAAAATGCGGTCGGCATTTGATCGTAAGGAATTCTAGGTCAGGTGAACAAAATGACTTGAGTTCCTGTATGTTGTTATGATCACACCACAACTCGTTAATCATAAGGCATACACCCCCGCCCTTCTTCTTACCAGAGAGATGATTGTTTCTGTCGGCGCGATGCGTGAAGAAACCGGGTGGTTGTACCGACTCTGATAACGTATACCGAGTGAGCCATGTTTCCGTGAAACAGAGAATGTAACAATCTCTGATGTCTCTCTGGAAGGCAACCCTTGCTTGAATTTTGTTTACCTTATTGTCAAGAGACTGGACATTGGCGAGTAGTATACTCGGGAGCGGTGAGCGACGTGCCCGTCTATGGAGCCTGACCAGAAGACCGCTCCGTCGTTGTTTTGGGTCGCCTACTGGGATCCGATCCATTGTCCTGGGTGGTGGTCCAAGCAGAGGATCCACTTCGGGAAAGTCGTATTCCTGGTCGTAATGTTGGTAAGTTGACGTTGCTCTTATATCCAATAGTTGCCCCCGGCTGTATGTAATTAGACTTAAGATTTCCTGGGGTAATACTGCATAGTTTCCTAAGAACGCGAAGCGAGGCGTCCTCTGTCAGCACCAAACACAGGAGAAGAGATCTCCTCTGATGCCCATAATCCTTCAATTCAAAGTCCCATTAACCAGCTCTGCAATTGTTATAATGTCAAAATACATTTGGTACTCACAAAAATATGTAGTTTCACAGAGCAACTACAGTCAATACTGCCATTACGCAGGGTATGTACTTCCAAAAAAAGGTCTAAATAAAATGATCTATTGTTTCTGACCAGGTGCGCTTGAGCCAAATCAACATTCGGTATCGCCAATAAAATCACTCATTATTATTGCTACACACAGGTAGGCTGATCCAGCAGCAGTACAGTATCCCGAAAGATCATTGATTTTATTTAGCCATTTCTTGGAAGTACACACCATGCGTAACGGCAGTAATGATGATAGTTGCTCTGTGAAACTCCATGTTTTGGTGATGTTTGCAATTTTATTTGTGCATTTTTTGGAGCCTAAATTAGCCATAGCTCTTTGAGTGAGTAAGATTGAGCGTCATAATGGTGAACACTTGAACAGGATATTTTAACATTTTGAAATATTGTAAATTTTATATACAACTAATGTTGCCTAACAGGGAGGACATTTATGAGTGGGACATAAAAAAATAAAAAAATGATTTCACCTTTATTTAACTAGGCAAGTCAGTTAAGAACAAATTATTATTTAAAATGACGGCCTACCCCAGCCAAACCCTAACCCGGACAATGCTGGGCCAATTGTGCTCCAACCTATGGGACTCCCCATACAGCCTGGAATCGAACCAGGGTCTGTAGTGACACCTCTAGCACTGAGATGCTGTGCCTTAGACCACTGCGCCACTCTGGAGCCCCTAAAAAGAGTGGAGATGCCGGGGATTGAACCCAGATAAAACATAAAACATGGAAAAATAGATACAACTGAGTGTTAATATGTTTTCCCACCAAAGAAATTGCGAAGCTTATTGAATGCCATTGTAGGAAAGGGTTGTTTTCTTTAAATTGAGAATTACAACAAACTGACGTTAACAGGGTGAAAAGTGTTATCAGGGACACACCGAAAATCTTAAATAAAATAATCATGAATAAAGCGTTATTAACAAGAGAAAATATAAATAGGACTAGAAAATAATGAAGATTTAAAATGTTATTATAATGGCTTATATTTCTTGTGGAAGTTGATGAATAACATCAGGGGCCATGGAAAAAATGCCTACATCCACTGAAAATGTGTTCAAAACGCATAAAACATCCTTTCAAGATGCATATTTTTGTGTTTTTAAGGTAAAGGACTCCTAACCTTATATTGACCTTATATTTAAAGCCTTTTGGAATCAACATTTTACACTAAATAAGAAGTGATATTTCCTGGGGATAGAAAAGGCTCAGCATTGTAGGAATGACCCCAGCTAACGTTAGCAACTCACCAGTAGTGAGGTGGTTTGTTGTCAGCCACATTGAAGTATCCTGAGTACTGTTTGAAGTTAGGCTGCTTTTGAAGCCCAGGGAGGAACTTTATTGTATCTGCTTCAGGTTCCCCAATAGTCCTCGACGCTCCCAGCAGCAGGGACAACACCAAATGTAACACTTGGGGGTAAAATTGCATGCAATGTTAATAATTTGTTAGTTAACGTCATTACAGTCGGAAGTCCCAAACACAACTGTGATTGCGACAACAGGCTAGCCAACGGTTAACAAGCTATCTACCAGTAAAGTAGGCGGGTATTTGAGTACACTAAATGATTAATGAGCTGGACAAAACTATTATAATCAACACTGGCACTTACCCTTTTCGTTCAATTAATCCTTAATTAGTTATAAAACAGCCACAGTATTACGGACATTTTTACTTTTGGAGCTCGTGATGGGTTGTCACTAGTTACGACAGCCACAAAGTAAAACTAGGCTATATGAAAGAAAACCAAAATGTGTTTGTTGGTCTTAATTTAGGGTTATGCCTAAGGTTAGCAGTGTGGTTAAGGATAGGATTAAAATACGATTTTAAGTAGAAAAAGTGTACAAATAGGTGGGGTTTAGATATAATTATGACTTTGTGGATGTGGTAACTAGTAACGACTTCGCGATGAGCTGGTCCCATGACTGCACAATACTACTAGCGCGTATCAAATTGCGCAGACCGTTAAGTTCCGCACCTCAAAGTGGGATGGTTGTTGGTTTGTTGTTTACTGTTTGTTTCTGGTGAGCCAAATTTGTATTTATCGCATCTTGGTGGATAATTTAGCCATTTGATGATGACAATACAAAAAGTAAACAAACATAGGAGGTTGTTCTGCTTTGGAGATGCTCAGCCTCAGTCGCAACGAAAACTGAGTTTTCTCCGTGATCCAGAAAGATCAGAACTTCTACTTTGAAGGCGCAACTTGGAACGTTAACTAGCAATGTTGCTAAGGTTAGCATAATTTGTTTTGTGCATGATGTTAGCTAGCCAACTCGAAAACATTTATCTCCATAGGTAGGCTGGACACATTACATTTTTAACAATACTTTTTTTCCGATGAAAACTAGTTAATTGCATCCGCCTTGGAGACCCGTTTCATAATATCACCATATGTCCCAGCTGCTTGCCATAGTTTCAGTAATAGCAAAAAACAGGCCTTATTTTAGGGCATTTTTCACCCTGCCAGCGCCTATTAGTTCTATTGTCTATTTCACTGTTTTAACAGCCATTCTGTTTCACCACTTCACCTTTATCCATCTAATTTTCTCCTACTTGTTTTCCCTCCATCTCTCTCTGGTAGACTGTCATTGCTTGAAATTGTGCAGTTGCACATGACAATGCATTTTATGTAAATTCCCATCCAAACCGGAATGAGGAGAACAGCACAGAATGGTGCCCTTCAGATCGTCCCATTGTGTGTAAATTGTCATAGTGGGGTTTGTATGTGTGTGTCTGACATGAAGTAAGACTTTTCTCTTTGATGTCCTGGGATCTTGACTCCAGAGGAGCTCAGAGTATTTGAGGGTCAAGAGGGAATGAATCGTAAGAGCCGACTCACATGCAGGTAAGGCTCTCAACGTTGCCATCAAATGGGGCTTGAAAGAGGTCCAATATGGCAAAGCTGGGTTTTGCTCCTCCATTTACAGTAGTCTGTTCTTGAACTTTAATTGAACTCATAACAGCATAAACAGCAGCACATTGACTGTTTTTTTCTTCCTCTGCAGCAGTGCATCCCACTGCGACGGCTGCCAACCTTGGCGCAATACTTGACCTTGTCATCATAATTCCATGGTCACATAGTTCCATGCGGGCAATAGACCAGGGTATTGTAAACTATTCTCCCTTTTTTAATTCTATGTACACTAATCTACCAACATTACCATGGGTTGAAGAACTGAATGTGGCAATTTTCAGAATTCATCAAATCACTTTTCTTTTTCTTTCGTCCATAAAGGCTCTCGAACACATTTTCTCGTGATGCCTACAGATCATGAAAAGGTGTGTTACGTTCCCCAGTTTCTGTGTTGTGGTTTTGTTTGTATGTGTGTGTTTCAGGAAATGGCTTCCTGGATTCCCCCAAGCAGCTGATTGGTCAGCCCCAATGTTAATTGGAGCTGACCCCGCCCTCTCATCAGAGGATACAGCTGTATCCCATTACAGACTCCTTCTCCAGCTAGAAAAAACAGTGTTCCTTTGCTGAGAGAAAGCTGATGGTTATGATCTGTGTTTGTTGCGCAGACAGAGCGCTTATTAGTATGTCCTGTGTTGGTTGTTGCTGAGAGGGAGCTGATGGTTATGTCCTGTGTTGGTTGTTGCTCAGAGACAGGTTTTTGTTAAGTATTTTGTAGCCGCTGCTTCTAAGGTATGTGTGTCCCCATAGGAGGCAGTGTTTTTGATTATTGAAATGGTTTACTTATGTTTGTATTCTTTTTCATTTGTTCCCAGGGGGGAAGGGGAAGGCACCGAGGGAATGCTTAGGCAAGAGGCCTGTGGGCATACATAACCGTAGTATTTACTGTCTGTGCACACTAGGTAAGACCTAGGTGGACCACCCCCTGTATTTTGGTTAGCGCACCAGGTGTTGCTGAAATATTAGGTAAGTAGTGGGTAGGCAGGTAAGTTAAGAGAGGGGGCTCTAACTTTTACTTTCTTTGCTTTGGTTCCGTCCAGCCCCTTTTCCCCAAATTTACCAGGTGAAGGAATAAATTCTCAGCAAATGGTAAATTCTCTGCCTTTGTCATCCTTACCCGCACCTACAATCCCATTCATCTTTCACTCCACGGGGAGTTGTAGCAGGGTGTTGCGTTCCCTCTTCCAAGAGGCATACGTAACAAGGTGTTTTTAAATCAATGCATGGTTCTGAAACGGCAATAAATAGCTTAGTCATTAAAACATATGCATATCTTTAATTGATCTCCATTCTGAACACATTCTCAATAGGCTACATCCTAGTTGTACCTTATGATTACTGGAGACATGTAAAACCAGTCATATGGCAGGAAACTGAAGCATATCAACTTTGCCACAGTGAAATGTATGAAATGTTGGCCTTATAACTTGCAGGGATGAAATTTGGAGAACCAAGCCATAGGCTTCTTTAGCCATGTGCAAATTATAGTAGTAATGAGCGAGCTAGGACGGACTTAGTCAACATAAATATTTGTTCAGCACGTTTGAAATTTACAGCGACAGAATTCAGAACATGAGCTGTTCTTAGTGTACACCAAGTCAGAACCGAAGGATAAATAAAATGGGGCATATAAGCAGACAATGAAATCTCTTACAATATTCGATGATTACATTTCTCTAAAACAGGTTAAAAGCAACATGTGCACCACAAAGTCAGAACAGTAGACAAAACTAAGAGGGGTAAATAGACCAAATTATTAGGGTGAGGCACATGGGCTACTAACATCTTACTACACAACATACACTTAGTATTACTTGCTTGGCTACAGTATACATATCTCCCTGGCATATTACATCATCTATGCAGCAGCATACAATACATTTTTGGACTCACCTTGTTGTGCTGTGCTCGCTTGAACAGGAAAGTGGCGCGTTGGGCCTTCGTGGCCAAATTCTGTCATCGAAGTCTGGTTTCTCTAGATTTATGGTGCTTTCAAAACAACTGGGAACTCAGGAAAAAAACAAGGTTGAATCATGATGACGTCATTGATCTTTAGGTCGTAGCTCTAGAAAGAGCCCGGATTTACAATTCCGAGTTGGATGACCGCTCAAAACGTATTTTCCCAGTCGGAGCTTGTTTATTCCTTACTTCCCAGTTGTCTTGAACTCACTGAAGTCAAATTTTTGCAGATCTGAGTTAACAGTTGTATTGAGCACGGCACAAGTCATGCTTCATTGACCGCATGACCAATGTTGAATGTTTATAATTTTAAACTTGGAAAAGAGTCCCGTAATCCCAGATTTGGGACCACAGCCACTCCACTGATTAGCAGGCTAGTGATTGCTTTGAAATAGTTGCAGTTAGCCACTGTCACTGATTCTTTCCAAACCACTCATTGTTGAATGTGCGATGTCCAACTTGTTGTGTAATGTTTATGTCCAATGGCCGATGAGCACCGATACGTTTTATCTATAATTTCTCTTCATCATTTCACTTCATATGACAAGGATTAAAACCTCTTGAGCATCTGATCCCGTTAGCGGGATCAAAATCCAGCGAAAAATCATATCGCCAATTAGCATTAAAAAATTATCATAATTTTTTACAAAAATTAAAAATATTTTTTTTTTTTTTTTATAGATACACCTCTCCTGAATCGACCCACGTCGTCCGATTTCAAAAAGGTTTTACAGGAAAAGCAAATCATTAGATTATATTAGATGAGTCCATCGTAAAAAGCAGCTTCATAGCCATTTTCCGACCAACCACTTCCATCACATATTATCAATAAACAGCTAAATGTAGCACTAACCTTTTACAAACTTCATCAGATGGCACCCCTAGGACATCATGTTATACAATGCATGCATTCTTTTGTTCAATAAAGGTCATATTTATATATAAAAACAGCATTTTACATCTCTGTCTGACGTTGACTACCTAATTTCCCCTCAAAAGCGTCCCGGTAAACAATGCTACGTTTCAATAAATTGCTATACTATAACGATTTTTTAAATGTATATTGTCAATCTAACATTTATAGATGAATATCTCTTGAGAACACCCGTCATACCAGATTTTAAATTAACTTTACTGGGTAATCACACTTTGCGATAAAAGGAGATGCGATACTCAGAAAATCAGCTAATATACAGTGCTCGGCGCCATCTTGGATGCAACAGTATGAACCATATCATCTTCAATAATATTGTCAATAATCGCCTACCTTTAGTTGTCTTCATCAGAAAGCATCCCAGGTCCACAACAGATGTATTTTCGGTCAAAAAGTCCATACTTCACGTTCCATTAGCCTGATGTTGGTAGCGCGTCCTATGGCTCTCTCCAAACGCAGCTCTGCACTTCATACTGAAAGCAATCCTCGCGCATGTAGGTTCGTTCAAACATGTCAAACGTTGTATAAAATAAATGTTCAGGGCCACTAACACCAAGAGAGCCAATAAGATTCGAGGGGGATGCATTCATTGCCTTTAAAACCGTTTCCAAAGGTGGGGGCAGACATGGCCGCCGGCGTCATAATGGTGATGGCCCATCCCCTGTGACCAATTTCAAACTCCTGTCATTCACTGAGTTTTGACTCTATAAGGCTCAAACCACTGTGAAAGGACTGGCGACATCTAGTGGAAGCAATAGGAAGTGCCAAAATATTCCTAAACCCCTGTGTTTTTCAATGGGATAGGTTAGAACTCAATACAACACATCAGGTATCCACTTCCTGTCAGAAAATGTCTCAGGGTTTTGCCTGCCAAATGAGTTCTGTTATACTCACAGACACCATTCAAACAGTTTTAGAAACTTTAGAGTGTTTTCTATCCATATATAATAAGTATATGCATGCCCTATCTTCTGAGTTTGATTAGTAGGCCGTTGAAAATGGGAACGATTTTTTTTCAAAATGCGCTGTGGCGCCCCCTATCCTAGGGTATCCTCAAGAGGTTAAAAAGGATTTGCCAGTAGATTGTCGACTTGATTAATGATGTGTGCTAGTTGAGATTTTTTTATATGTATTTTTTTACCCCTTTTTCTTCCCAATTGGTAGTTATAGTCTTGTCTCATCGCTGCAACTCCCGTACAGACTCGGGAGAGGCGAAGGTCGAGAGCCATGCATCCTTCGAAACACAACCCAACCAAGCTGCACTGCTTCTTGACTCAATGCCCACTGAACCCGGAAGCCAGCCGCACCAATGTGTCGGAGGAAACACCATACACCTGACGACCGTGTCAGCGTGCACTGCGTCCGGACCGCCACAGGAGTCGCTAGTGCGTGATGGGACAAGGACACCCCAGCCGGCCAAACCCTCCCCTAACCCGGACAATGCTGGGCCAATTGTGCGCCGCCCCATGGATCTCGCGGTTGTGGCCAGCTGCGACAGAGCCTGGACTCAAACCCAGAATCTCTAGTGGCACAGCTAGCGATACAGTGCCTTAGACCACTGTATCGCTAACTGTGCCACTAGAGATTCTGGGTTTGAGTCCAGGCTCTGTCGCAGCTGGCCACAACCGGTAGGCCGCTAGCTAAGATTTAGAAAGTAGGATGGTTATATGATCAGTCCAATCAAAGCTACTGTACATATAACGTGATTTGACGTAATTTTATCTGTGGCCAATGACCTTGAGACTTCTTGGATGGGAACTTGTAATGTAACTCTATGGCAGCACCTAGAATTTTCTAGCTCTACCCTTAGACTTGGCGGTGACGTAGTGTCCCAATGAGTGACAGAACACTGAGCCAATCATGGCGCAACGCTCCGTATTTTCTGCCTGCTTGCCCCACCACCACAGAAAGCACTGAGCGACACCTGCATTTTGGAGCTGCCTTACTCAAGAAAACAAAAAAGAGACCATGTTAGTATGCAGCTTTATTAACTCAATGATATCTATATTTTTTTTACATTGTTTGCAAACTGATATGTGACACGTGACACGTAATGCCAAAATAACATGCAAAACAGGAAAGCCCTGTTTTTTGGGGGGGTTTTGCAAAAAATGTGGGGCTCAAAACAGGTAGGGCTCTGTGAACGACGGGTCGCCACTGGTTGGGATATGAATCATTATGGAACACAGGTCATATGTAGCAGTTTAAACCTAGAGTGTGGCGTGTGGTTCACAATTGGACCGTTGTCATCACAGTTCCATGATTAGTGAGGATTATTAGAGTAGATTTATAGCACTACTGTTCAACCCCTATTGTACAGTTTTCTCACCTTGCAATATCTCATGGATTAAACAATTTAATATGGCAACTTTCAGGATGAATCAAACCACTATTTTTTATTCACCAATATATTTTGTGCTTAAAGGCTCTCCAAACCTGTTTATGTTATTATAAATACTTATCTAACCCTAAATCATATACAAAATCAGATTATTTTTTATAAATCAACCATCTACTGTGATTCTTTCCAAAAAAAAATGGAGAAAAGAAAAACAACCAAATAGTTTTACTGCATGCCAAAACTGCCCTTGCACATACTTAAAGTGAAAGGAAGAAAATTAAATGAAGTTAGTATATAATTGCAGTGAAAAACTGCAGAGTAATATCAAGATCTGATCTGGCGATCCCACTATCACCCAGATCTTACTCCAACTGGCTGCAGTACACACTCATACCACCAGAGGAAGCTATGAATCGGTGTGTAAACTGGGCAAGTTAGTTTTTATTAAACACTGATTATGTCCTCTAACCTTCAATCACAACAAGTGTTAGCTCTAGATAAAGTGCTTTTCTGTCTCAGCCACCACAGAGGAGATGAACACAAAATAACTTTATGGTGCATAAGACCTGGCTCTAAACATTCTAATGAGCACACCGTCAACTTGTCAGTTGTTAATGTGTTCCAATGGAAAAACAACAATGTTATACAACCAAATGAAAAATGATTCCCCAAGTAAAAAACAATATTGCACATAATCTTACAGAACGCTAAGACTTTGTCCACAGTGATTAAACCAGTGTACAACAAAGGACAACAAACATCGCCGTAGGCTACAGTGTTTTTGACTGCAGTGTTATATACAAAGCAAAAGGAACATCTCTCAGGCCCATCTATTCAACGTATAAACTCATATTACGTTACGCAACATTAATTTAGCAAGATTGACAACAATATTGTGAACTCATACTTTTTTTTTGCAAAATACTTGTTTTCAATGTCTAACTATGTAACCACGAGGCAATCATTCTCAAGTTCTCTTTTCTGTGACCAAAGCAATGTCTTGTAGTTTAATCACAGACCCCCAAAGGGAGCCCTAGTGTAGATGGAGGACACTCCCCTTCCAAACCACTTGCCTTGTACATATAAGTCATCACACCATATACCACTGAAACAAATATTTCCACATAAGACCATGCAAACAGTAATTATAAAACACATTGGAAATTCAAACAAACTAATTTCCCATAAATCCTTTTTTCACCAACATCTGAGATCTTTTCTTTATAAATAGATTAAAGGCTCAGTCAATGCAGGCAATGTTGTAGTAAAATTCCAAAATAGGCAAGTATTTTGAAAGTTGATATGAGTGTCTATTAATCAAAGTGTGTAATAATAGGAGAGAGTCATATGGTTGTAGTCATATATTGGCCATATGTAAAAACTAGCAGTGGCTAGACCAGTTGCTAGAGTTTGCTCTAGTAAGAGATCTGATGTAACTGGCAGAGAACTACCAGTGAATTGCAGTTAACATTTCACACAAATCAATCAAAATGTAAAACAAAGAACTTTACTATCTTTAAGTTCTAACAACACTTTATTGCACGATTGTTGTCAATTCAACTTGATAAAACGTTCAAAGTTGCAGTCTGGGCTCAGAGTTTCTCTAGACTAAATGTGGATTGAAGAGGATGGAATAATCAAGAGTGCCATTTGTGAAAAGAATAAAAAAGCACTGGAGGGGGGGACTGCCCCCGGACCCCCAAACAAATTGCACCCTAATGGTATAAGTATTGCCTCAAGATACTGTATAATATATTCAGGAAAGTTCTCTTCCAAAGCTGAAAATGACTCCTGTCCAGAAAGACTCTCAGGTCAATAGTTAATAGGTAAAGCTGGGTCAAGTCTTGGAGGAGACAAACCACCAGCATTGATATGTATTTCTATATATGCCTACCCTTTTTCTGATATCTTTTGTATGTTCCTTTAGATGTGTTAATTTACAAATAACTAATAATACTAGCAGAATTCACAACATATGAGTCTGACTTTCAAACAACACTTTAAACATAAATACTGGGTTCAACAGCTCTATAAACTAGTTTAATTTGTTGTTTTGAACCCTCTATTATATATATATATATATATATATATATATAGTTCTACTACAAGTGCAAGTGACTTTCAAAACACAAAATAAATACATGATGATAGTTGTCCTTGGTCATTGTGATATATTAATAAATTCCTTAGACATATGAAATCTACATACAAAATAGATGAGTAAAAAAATAAATAACATGAATATGTGAGACCAAATTTCAGCTATTGCACATTCCTTTCAAAATGCACTTTATACGTCTTTGTTCTAATTAGCTAATAATCCATTCATTGTCAGGGCCATACATATTGGCTCAAATCTGCCAATTTTGTGGATACGAAAAAACTATATTTGGATTATACTGCATAGGGTTCAGTGTTACAGATGGGGTGAGTTTCATAGCTGTGTAACCCTTTTCCATTCCATCACTTTATATCTATTACTATTCAATTGCACTCTAACCCTTCAACCTAATGCACAATTTGTACTCCGTAATTTAAATCAATATTAGACTTTCATAGATCTATTTCATTTAAAAAATATTTTTTTATATGGCACATGTAAACATATCTAAATTTGGCAAAACAACATAATATTTTTTTTTTGCGATAATTAAAATTATATCTCTATTATATAAATATGCATAACTTTTGTCTATAAACATAAGAAACAACATTTTGTTTTCTAGGTGGAAAAATGTTCATTTAATGAACTGGTAAATTCATTAAATCACCTGTTGCACAGTGGGGGACAGTGCAGGTGCAGTATTCGTCAGGGATACAGTGACAGTTACCATAGTGATAGGAGCCTAAGCCATCCAAAAGCAGTTTTGAACCGACCCTTTGAGAGAAGGAACATTTTCTCTACTAGAAGCTTTATAGTAAGTCACGAACATACTACACTCATAATTAACAACGCGTCAGAGCTTTTACACTATTTACAGTGATCCGCACTGGGGTCAAGGGGTGTTGGTGTCTGACAATGATGAACTCACTGCTCATAATCTATTCCTGTCTTTTCCTTGTTTTTCTTTCTCATTCTCTGCTCATAATCTTTCCCTGGCTCTTTTTAGTTTTTCGTTCTTAGTGGAAAGGTCGTCTGACATAAGAGCAGGGGCTCTTTTTCAATTGTCTTTCCTCGATTCTATGTCTCTCCTCTGTCCAAGGAGTCGAGCAAAGGGGATAGTAGGAATCAAGGAAATAACATTGAGAAAGAGCCCCTGCTTTTCTGACAGATGACCTTTCCGCTAAGAACGCTCCTCACAGTTTAACAACGTATCAATATCTTAAATCAAGCTAGCCTTGTTGTTTTTGGCACTAACAGTGGCTGGATCTAGACGGGAAACATAGACTCTTAGAAAGGGGGAAAAGGGACAAGTATAAATATGATGACAGTGCGAGAGCAAAAACAAAGTACAGCGACATGAGGACGACATGTTGCAGAGTACTCAAGATGAGGTCAAAGTTCATAGAGTACGATCTATGTCATCACGGAGGCTTGTTCGTTTCTCTCCCATCTTCCTCCAAACTGTGTTCCTTCGTTCACAACTTACCCTGATTAAAAGAATGACCAAGTTCTCTTCAAACCACCAACCATGACCATGGGTAGCAGTCTTTCTCGACGGTGGTCATCTCCGCACTTAATGAACAGGGTTTCCCACAGGAGTTTTTTGGTATTCTCTCTTCGCTGTGGTTTCGCAGGGTCATATACACGACTAGCTACACAACGTCAACATCCTCAGTTCTCCACTGACCACTGTTCAGTCTTGCGGTAGGCTACTCCATGTTGATAGGTAGGTGACTCCAAATCGATGACACTCTAAAACATCCCCTCGTAAAAACAAACCACAATCGGATGAATGAGACACTTAAGCTGCGTCTACACAGGCATCCCAACTCTGATATTTTTCCCAATAATTGGTCTTTTTACCAATCACATCAGATCTTTTTCAGAGCTTATCTGATTGGTCAAAAGACCAATTACTGAAGAAAACATCATAATTAGGCTACCTGTGTAAACACAGCCTTAAACACACGCAGACACACACGTCACACTGAACAACCCAGCTCACCTAACCCTCTGTATCCTTGACTCCATAGCCAAGTGACCAGTGGATTGACCAATAGGCAGCTATGAATAGCACAAAGGGTGTGGAACTGGACAGTGATGGCTACCTGCAATCAGCAGAGGGCAGTATTTCACGCTATTTCATTTCAGAGTACTGATTGATAATCTTGCTGGGTGAATTGGAAGTGGACTAAAGTGTGTGAGGTAATCTAAATAGCATCCTACTAGCCTGAATAGATTGTGTGTTTGTGTGTGTGAGAGTGTGTTTTAAGGCAAACAGAAGATAGCGTGAAGAGACGCAAGGTGAGATGGGGTATTGCTTGGGTGTGAGGGGAGTGTCTGACAGAAACAAATGGAAGGGGCGGGGATCAGGGATTTGGGGGGGGGGGGGGGGGGGGCTGCTCTCTCAAGAGTAGATGGTGATGACCTCACGACCGCCACCGCGAACCAGGAGAACCCTGTTGAGACCTTCAGTCAGGACCTCAAGGAACTCCATGTCTGAGAGGGCGCAAAAGTTAAGGAAAACAACTAACTGGTGGACCTCTGTAGCGTTATGCTTACTTTTACTAGTAGCCAGAAACTTACTTGTTTTAATATTTATTTTATTAAAATGTTTTACCTACCTCCAACTATTTTTTATAATAATTTCTCTCTTTATTATAAATTGTTTTTTAATGTATTTTTTGCAAGGTTCCGTCTCTTTTTTCTTTCTTAAAAAAAAGTATTTAATCATAGGCATATAATACCATTGACAGCCGTTAGAAATAACCATCCCACATTGGGGAAGTGGGAGGTAAGGTTCACGTTCCACCAGACTACCCTCCACCCCTCTCCCAGAACACCCCCTCTTCAGCCCACTACCCCAGTATGGTTGACACAAAAAAGCAAACAAAAACTAAAAAACTAAAACAAGTCAGATACTTATTTGTAATGACACAGCTTCTATGGGCAGATAAACTGTGTGAAGATGACTTAAGACTCCATTCTGTAAACTCTATGGGAGTGTAAGCTATGAGCCATGAGTATGAGCCATGAGTAAGCCATGAGTAAAGCTATAGTATGTTAATTTACAGATCCTACAGAAAAATGCTGTGGAAGACAGGGGGCTGATGCTGTTGTAGTCCATGTGGGGTCAAACAACATTCGGAGGGCTAGCTCGGAACTGCTGAAAATTGATTTAAAAAAACTGATTCTAGTTTTGAAAGTTTCTAAAAAAACAGCCAGGTTTTCAGGCCAGGTACCATCGTTGGACCGCTGCTGTGAAAGATTCAGCAGGTTACTGGCATTACACACCTGGCTAAAAGATTACTGTAGCTTTGTTGGTGTTACCCTTTCTATGAGCTTATAATATAAACTACCCCACGAAAGGTACTGTTTACTTGACTTTAATCATATCAGCACATGTAACAGCAGTTTACAGCAATTTTGTTAATCTTTCTTCCTCTCCCCAATTCACTTAAACTATATTTCTTTATTTCCCATGGGCTTCACCTGAGTACCCCCAAGTGGCTGGAATACAACTGTATTAAGCCCCTTACATTGGCATAACTTTTAGAGATAACTTTGTCACCTTCTGGAAACAGAAGACGCTTTACAGGAATGACAGAGTCCATCCAAATCATCTTGGCTCCTGGACAATGAATTATCAATGAACCAAGCCCTGCTCAGATAATCCCTACCATTGTGTCTCTGAGTTGTCGTAGTGCTGCAGCAAATGTACATTGTCCCATGAGCGTTGGAAGTCATAATATAAGTAACCTAATTTATGTCCCTCTTAGTCCCTGAATGCCTCTGTCAATCCTATAGCTATTGTATGCAGTAATCATATGTCTATGAACCAGATGTATACTATTATCACTGAGGCAGTGTGCCCTAGTAGGAAGTTCACTGTGTGCTGCTCACACGCGCTATCAGCTCAAATATAAATATCTCTTTCATGTCTACTTCTGATAAGCTGCTCAGTAAAACAATCAAGCATCCCAGAAAAATGCTAAAAATAGCCGACATTAACATCCTGTATGTAGCCTAAGAAACAAGGTTCATGAAATCGACAACTTGCTAGTAACAGATGACATTCATATACTGATCTCTGAAACTCACTTAGATAATACCTTTGATGGTATAGTGGTAGGGATACATAGTTATAACATGCAAACAGAAACACTAACACTAGTATTGTGGTTTATATTCAGAGCCACATTCCAGTTAAGCATAGAGAGGATCTCATGTCAAATACTGTTGATGTAATATGGATACAGGTTCATCTGCCCCACATAAAGCCCATTCTTGTAGGAAGCTGCTATAGACCACCAAGTGCTAACTGTCAGTATCTGGATAATATGTGTGAAATGATTGATAATGTATGCGATATCAACAGAGAGGTATAGAGGGCTTGCAGTTGCATCACAAATCACCTAGCAACCGCACAAGGCGCCATGTTGGAAGACCAGTCAGTCTGGGGAAAGTCCTCCAATTGTCCACATGGCTGGCTGCATTTTGCTTTCACTGGAAACTTTGGGAAGATTGCCCATTATTTTATTTTTCGAAGGATCCAGAAAACAGAGGCAGTGGGAGAACCTATTCAAGTAAATACATATATTTTGAAAATATTAGCTACAGGAACTTTGTGTGCAGGCTAACTCAAATGAGCTGCTAACATAATGTTTGCTAGCTAGCTAGCTACAGTAGCTAACTAACTTTACATGCTGTATAGCTAGCCAAGTGAATTAAATATCACCAGTTAGCTAACTTCATATTAGCTAGTTAGCTACCTATCTTGATTTAATGTATGTATTGTTATAACTTGAAATGCATTTGTAGCTAGCTAGCTACAGTAACAGCCATGGAAGAGGGTGAAAGGATTGGCTAGCAGTTCCAGCTGTCGGAATGGAGAGTAGGCTACTCTGGATAAGGCAGGTTCCTTTGTGGGAAGATATTATGAAACGATTCTCCAGTTCCAGTCCCTAGCGAGATAAACTGAGGACAGAGATATATAGTAACATAATATTCAGTGCTGTCTAATTTGAGAATAATGCAGCCTGTTTCTTTGATGTTTTCTGTCCTCAGATACAGAGAGCTGTGTAACCCTGTCTGCAGATGAGGTCCCAATGAATGTCGCAAGAGAATAAGGGTAAGTCCTTGTATACCAATAATTATGTGTACCTATGTTTGCACATTTTGTAAACAAAAATACAGTTTAAAAGTCAAGGTACTGTATAAACCTATTACAACTGGAGCAGGCCAACCCAGCTGGGTGTGCAGGCTTCTGTTCCAGCCCAGCACTAACACACCTGATTGAATTTATCAGACCTAATTAGTTGATAATCAAGTGTGCTATTGCTTGGCTGGAACAGAAGTCTGCTCACCCAGTAGATCAGGGATCAGTGGAGTGAGGTTAACTTTTTTTTGTTCAACTGAAATTATGTTTTAGTAATAGCCCACTTGTTACTAAGATGTCTAACCTTTACATACGAGTTAGATTACTTGTTCACTTTGAAATTATATAAAATAGTGTTGATTCTGAAGTGTTTACTTCTTTTAATTGTTAACTATTTTTCAAAATGAAATTGTGTCAATTTTGATTAATCACATCTCACAATCCTGCAATAAAAGAGGGTAAGGGAATCTAACTCTAATTTGTCTGTTATTTTTCTCAAATGAACATTACCTACATTTTTGTTCAGGTGTAAGATCTCCAATTAGTTTTATTTGATTGTCACTCTATTATCAGGATATCAGCCATGTGAACCAATTTTGCAGCTGATAACGGCATGCAACGCCAATGCAACCATAAGCCTACAGCAGTGGTTCCCAACTCCAGTCATTGAGTACCCCCACAGCACCTTTTTGTTGCAGCCCCAGACAAACATAGCTGATTCAACTCATTGAGGGCCTGATGATTAGTTGACAAGTTGAATCAGGTGTGCTTTTCTGGGATAACAATAAAACTCTGTACTGTTAGGGAGATTTGAGGACCAGAGTTGGGAAACACTGGCCTACAGTACGATGGCATTAGCCCAGCGTTTCCCAAACTCGGTCCTCGGGACTAAAAGGAGAGCACTTTTTTTTTCTCCCTAACACTACACAGCTGATTCGAATTATTCGAAGCTTGATGATTAGATTATTATTTGAATAAGCTCAGATGTGTAGTGCAAGGTTAAAAACCAAAACGTGCACCCCTTGGAGTCCCAAGGACCGAGTTTGGGAAACCCTGCGATTAGCCATATGGGCATTTGCAATTCACACTTGACATTGTGCATCTGAAGCAGAGAATTGCTTAACTCACATATATACACATTGTCACATTGTGTATTTATGTCACAATAGACATATATACACATTGTCACAATAGACAATGTGTATGAGGCTAATCATTATACTAGATCAGTGGTACTCATTGTGCGGCCCGCAGGCTGAGCCCTTAATTTGCGGCTCGCAGTGATTTTCCTATTTTCCATTCTTAATACATAACAATGATACAATTTCAATTCAATGTGTTTAAAACCTCTTTGGGCTAGGGGGCAGTATTTTGATGTCTGAATGAAAAGCGTGCCCAAAGTAAACTGCCTGTTACTCAGGCCCAGAAGCTAGGATATGCATATAATTGGTAGATTTGGATAGAAAACACTCTAAAGTGTCTAAAACTGTTAAATAATGTCTGTGAGTATAACAGAACTGATATGGCAGGCGAAAACCCGAGGACAAACCATTGTTTGTTGTTTTGTTTTCTACACACCTGGTTTCTATTCCCCAATTACATGTTCATTATTTAATCCTCTGTTTCCCCCATGTTTGTGTGCGTGTTTGTTTTATTGTAAAGCTGTAGGCTGGTATTATTGTTACCGGGTTTTGTTATTACACCTGTTTATTTCGTGGTACCGGTATTTTTCCAGCACCATAGTATTATGTTTATACTGGTGTTTATCCTTGTATTAAATACCTTGTCCATACATCTCAGCTCTCCTGCGCCTGACTCCTTTCACCAGTTACCCACAGCCTTGACAGATATCATATAAACATGTCATAAGTCATGGCAAAATGTGCAGCATTTGGGAAATTAGCTTTAAAACTGCAAAAATGTCTCTCCACCCCATGGCAAAATGAGTAAAATTGCATTCAATTTGTTATAAAATTGGGAAATTGCAGGAAATGAACTTTAAAACAAAAAATGTTCTCTCTGTCGTCAAGACGGGGGTCCATTAAAATGTTTTGCAGCAAGGTGGGGAGACCCCTAACCAAATCTTGCTTAGAGCCCCCAAAAGGCTAGAGCCGGCCCTCTGCTTGCGATAATAAATGTTTGCCTGTTCTAACACGACCACCCTTGGAAGCTCCCTGAGAGTGAGAGTGAGAGAGAGCAATAGAGAAAAAAGGATACAGTTCTCGTCGCCCGCTCGGTTTTTGGGCGGCCCGGGCATGTTAAGGAGAACCAGCTTGGCCTCTGAGGATTTCTTCACGATGACACCATTGAGCCTCAGTGCTGTGTGCATGCGTCTCACATTGGACTGGTTTCTGTTGGAATAAACAAGATGGCCGCTACTGAGCTCCAAACCATCATTTGTTCATAATGCAGTATTATGTTTAGGCATTCAGTGAAACAAACTGTGAAACTAATACACTTTCAGGCTACTAATTCACAAACAGCTAAAACAAATGGTCACTCTTTCACTCATTAATTCCTTCACTAATGCAACCTTTGCTATGCTGACTTGGTCTATGGAATCCTTGAGGAAATGTACAGTTGAAGTTGGAAGTTTACATACACCTTAGCCAAATACATTTAAACTCAGTTTTTCACAATTCCTGACATTTAATCCTAGTGAAAATGCCCTGTTTTAGGTCAGTTAGGATCACCACTTTATTTTAAGAACGTGAAATGTCAGAATAATAGCAGACAGAATGATTTATTTCAGCTTTTATTACTTTCATCACATTCCCAGTGGGTCAGAAGTTTACATACACTCAATTGGTATTTGGTAGCATTACCTTTAAATTGTTTAACTTGGGTCAAATGTTTCGGGTAGCCTTCCACAAGCTTCCCACAATAAGTTGGGTGAATTTTGGCCCATTCTTCCTGACAGAGCTGGTGTAACTGAGTCAGGTTTGTAGGCCTCCTTGCTCGTACACACTTTTTCAGTTCTGCCCACAAATTTTCTATAGGATTGAGGTCAGGTCTTTGTGATGGCCACTCCAATACCTTGACTTTGTTGTTCTTAAGCCGTTTTGCCACAACTTTGGAAGTATGCTTAGGCTCATTGTCCATTTGGAAGACCACTTGCGACCAAGCTTTAACTTCCTGACTGATGTCTTGAGATGTTGCTTCAATATATCCACATAATTTTCTTTCCTCATGATGCCATCTATTTTGTGAAGTGCACCAGACCCTCCTGCAGCAAAGCACCCCCACAACATGATGCTGCCATCCCTGTGCTTCACAGTTGGGATGGAGTTTTTCAGCTTGCAAGCCTCCCCCTTTTCCTCCAAACGTAACAATGGTCATGATGGCCAAACAGTTCTATTTTTGTTCCATCAGACCAGAGGACATTTATCCAAAAAGTACAATCTTTGTCCCCATGTGCAGTTGCAAACCATAGTCTGGCTTTTTATGGCAGTTTTGGAGCAGCGGCTTCTTCCTTGCTGAGCGGCCTTTCAGGTTATGTTGTTATAGGACTCGTTTTACTCTTGATATCGATACACTTGTACCTGTTTCCTCCAGCATCTTCACAAGGTCCTTTGCTGTTGTTCTGGGATTGATTTGCACTTTTCGCACCAAAGTACGTTCATCTCTAGGAGACAGAACGCGTCTCATTCCTGAGTGGTATGACTGCTGCATGGTCCCATGGTGTTTATACTTGCGTACTATTGTTTGTACAGATGAACGTGGTACCTTCAGGCATTTGGAAATTGCTTCCAAGGATGAACCAGACTTGTGGAGACCTACAATTCTTTTTCTGAGGTCTTGACTGATTTCTTTTGATTTTCCCATGATGTCAAGCAAAGAGGCACTGAGTTTGAAGGTAGGCCTTGAAATACACCCACAGGTACACCTCCAATTGACACAAATGATGTCCATTAGCCTATCAGAGGCTTCCATGGCCATGACATCATTTTCTGAAATTTTCCAAGCTGTTTAAAGACACAGTCAACTTAGTGTATGTAAGCTTCTGACCAACTGGAATTGTGATACAGTGAACTATAAGTGAAATAATCTGTCTGTAAACAATTGTTGGAAAAAGTACTTGTGTCATGCACAAAGTGGATGTCCTAACCGTCTTGCCAAAACTATAGTTTGTTAACAAGAAATTTGTGGTGTGGTTGAAAAACAAGTTTTATTGATTCCAATCTAAGTGTATGTAAACTTCCGACTTCAACTGTATATATAAAAAAAACTTTCCACTAAATTACAATTTTTTCCAGACCACTGTTTTATGTAAACTCATCCAACATTTCAGCTACAGAAATACTTACAGGTTTTCCCACTCACTGCAGCATGACAAGGGAGAGAAACACAAGATTAAAGGTGAGAATGCAAACTGTCAAGTTTTCAAATAAGAGCACTTTTAATATGGAGAACACCATCAGTTTTTTCTCTGTATTGAAAGTGCTCTTTTTTGAAAACTTGACTGCTGACATGGGATTGTATTAACAGTGGATTCATGAACAAAATACTAAAATATAGTTTTGCAGTGAACTATCCCTTTATTAAGAGAACACCAATCAGAATGTTACTCTTCAAGAACTTTCAGTGCTTTTTGAAGGTGAAAAGAGACTTTGTATACTATTGACAACGTTTTGACCACTCAGGTCTTCATCAGGGCTTATAAACCAGTTTTGCCAAACCACACTCACGGCTTCATGTTGAAGATGTCTTTGATGCCCTCCGGTGTGGAGGCGCCAGGCGGCTTGGCCAGCTCACCATCGGCCTTTTCCGTCCAGGTCATCTGGACCTGGGCAGACCCTGGGGTCTGGGCACCCCCTTCGGTGGCCTGGGTCAGGGTAGCCGGGTTGACGGGACTGGTCGGGGTGGTGCTGTCATGGATAAGCTGGACCTGAGCGGGAGGGGACACAGCAGCAGAGACAGACTGAGATCACGAGACAGGGTGGGGAGAGACGAGGTGAGATGAGGCGAGGTGGAACAACAGAGTGAGTGTGAGGGTCAGAGGAGAGAGAGAGAGAGAGAGAGAGAGAGAGAGAGACATCATCAAGAAGGCCTTGATGTTGGCGGTCAGTCATACAATTGGGCTGATTAAAAAGGTCTGAAAAGGAACTTTTGAATCAACACATCTGTAGCCTACTCACCTTACTATGACTTTTTATCAACGGACAGAAATTCAAAGGCAGACTGACCTTTTCCCTAATGTTACACATATTAAAAACACAGGCCTGCAGCGCATTGTACAGCTGTACAAAGAGACCTTCGCCACCTTCACCAGGATGTTAAAGGATGTTGCTGTTAGTGGCCTGTCCACCTCACCTCACAGGAGCAGCAGACCAGCCACCAACTCCCTGAGACAAATCAAACAGTCCTAGACCTGCACCCGGTGGCCCTTCACAGAGACTGGAGAACAGCCAGCAACACTAGCCCCCCACACCACCCTCCACCACTTCTCTCCCAGGAACTGAATGCAGATACATTGAGCTATGCCCAAGCCGTATGCAGTAAAAAAGGCCCCACACAGAGTTTGGAGCAACCCCCGGCCACACTGCCCTCCATACCACCCTCTTCAACTCCCCCTAATACCTCCCTCTCATGCTATCAGACCAGGCCCGCCTCAGCACAGCTCTACCAGACCTGGCCCATCACAGCACAGCTCTACTAGACCCGGCCCGCCTCAGCACAGCTCTACCAGAACTGGCCCATCACAGCACAGCTCTACTAGACCTGGCCTACCTCAGCACAGCTCTACCAGACCTGGCCCATCACAGTACAACTCAACCAGAACCTGCCCATCACAGCACAGCACAGCACAGCACAGCACAGCACAACCAGACCTGGTCCATCACAGCACAGCTCTACTAGACCCGGCCTGCCTCAGCACAGCACAGCTCAACCAGACCGGTCTATCACAGCACATCTCTACCAGACTCAGCCCTTCACAGCACAGCTTAACCAGACGCGGTCCGCCTCAGCACAGCTCTACCGGACCTGGCCCACCTCAACTCAGCACAGTTCTACACAGCACTGACCACTACCCTAGGGTCTAGCAAAACACCGTTGAGGTGGTGTGGACTGCACCGCATGATGCAGTCCACACCATGTATCATTCAAATCATCAGCCTACATACGCTGATAGTTTGGAGCTTCACCAGACACACTCTTCTCCACAACGCCCTCCTCATTTCCCCCCACAACCTCCCTCCCAGGCTAGTTTTGGTCACCCTCCCTACTCCCATCCCCAGGACAGGCCTGGGACACTTCTGCCCCCCATGGCAGCCCCAACCCTGCAACAGGAGCAACACCAAGAGCTCCTGTGCACACCCAGAATGGAGCATTGGAAGCCACTCTGGTCCCCTGCAGCAGCTCCACTCCTTTGGCGGGTGGACTGAGCTCTGTCAACGCTGTTCTCCCAGTTCTCGCCCCAGCTCCTGCATCCAGCAACTTGACGGAGGTCTGTCAAATGCTCAGTCTGCTTTGCTCTCACATGGTCGGACAGGGACCTTGGCAAAATCTCAGCTCACTCAACAAATAACTGCAGATGACCCTATGCCTGTTAGCTCTTATGGGAATTATCTTAATGCCCCCTCTAACTTTACATTTCATAGGGGTCTTGGGCTAATGCACCTAAATGGTCACAAAAATTGACACAATTGACATTTGGGTACAGGACTCATGTCCTGACATTCTGGTCCTCCCGGAAACATGGTTAAATGGTTCTGTCTCTGATAAAGATATTGAAGTAAATTATTATAATGTATTTAGATGTGACAGATTACAGAAAGGAGGAGGAGTGGCCATATATGTCAAATCTAATTTCATGGCATCCCAATCTTACAATATTTCTGTTACCAAGAAATTTGAACTCCTGGTTGTAGATGTGTCCATCAACCAGAATATACATTTATTTGTTGCTGGGATTTACTCTGGTTCCACTCTGATTTAGCCACTTTCTGCTGTATTCCTGACCCTGAGTTGGCTTTAGAAAATGTATCTTCAATATTTATTCCTATGGCAGATAAATATGCCCCTTTTAAACAATTCAGAGTTAAAGATAGATCGAACTCTTTGTTTTCTTTTGAGTTATCTGAGCTCATTCAGATGAGAAATCAGGCCTGGGCCAAAGCAAAGAAAACCGACTCTGTAGTGGACTGACAATCTTTCAGAAAATTGAGAAACAGATCTCAATTAACCTGTTAGGGCTAGGGGGCAGCATTTGCACGGCTGGATAAAAAAAATTTACCCGATTTAATCTGGTTACTAATCCTACCCAGTAACTAGAATATGCATATACTTATTATATATGGATAGAAAACACTCTAAAGTTTCTAAAACTGTTTGAATGGTGTCTGTGAGTATAACAGAACTAATTTGGCAGGCAAAACCCTGAGACATTTTCTGACAGGAAGTGGATACCTGATGTGTTGTATTGACTTTAAACCTATCCCATTGAAAAACACAGGGGCTGAGGAATATTTTGGCACTTCCTATTGCTTCCACTAGATGTCACCAGCCTTTACAAAGTGTTTTGAGTCTTCTGGAGGGAGATCTGACCGAACAAGAGCCATGGAACGATGATGTCCCATTAGACACCTGGCGCGCGAGTTCATGTTGGGTACCCTCGTTCCAATACGTTATAAAAGAGTATGCATTCGTCCACCTTGAATATTATTCATGTTCTGGTTAAAAAAGGCCCTAATGATTTATGCTATACAACCTTTGACATGTTTGAACGAACGGAAATATATTTTTTCCCCTCGTTCATGACGAGAAGTCCGGCTGGCTTAGATCATGTGCTAACAAGACGGAGATTTTTGGACATAAATGATGAGCTTTTTTGAACAAAACTACATTTGTTATGGACCTGTGATACCTGGAAGTGACATCTGATGAAGAGAATCAAAGGTAATGGATTATTTACATAGTATTTTCGATTTTAGATCTCCCCAACATGACGTCTAGTCTGTATCGCAACGCGTATTTTTCTGGGCGCAGTGCTCAGATTATTGCAAAGCGTGATTTCCCAGTAAGGTTATTTTTAAATCTGGCAAGTTGATTGCGTTCAAGAGATGTAAATCTATAATTCTTTAAATGACAATATAATATTTTACCAATGTTTTCTAATTTTAATTATTTAATTTGTGACGCTGACTTGACTGCCGGTTATTGGAGGGAAACGATTTCCTCAACATCAATGCCATAGTAAAACGCTGTTTTTGGATATAAATATGAACTTGATAGAACTAAAAATGCATGCATTGTCTAACATAATGTCCTAGGAGTGTCATCTGATGGAGATTGTAAAAGGTTAGTGCATCATTTTAGCTGGTTTTATGGTTTTGGTGACCCTGTCTTTGACTTGACAAAACATTACACACAACTCTTGTAAATGTACTGTCCTAACATACTCTAAATTTATGCTTTCGCCGTAAAACCTTTTTGAAATCGTAAAACGTGGTTAGATTAAGGAGATGTTTATCTTTCAAAGGGTGTAAAATAGTTGTATGTTTGAAAAATGTGAATTTTGACATTTATTTGGATTCAAATTTGCCGCTCTTGAAATGCACCTGCTGTTGATGGAGTGCACCACGGGTGGCACGCTAGCGTCCCACCTAGCCCATAGAGGTTAACCTGTTAGGGCTAGGGGGCAGCATTGACACGGCTGGATAAAAAACATACCCGATTTAATCTGGTTACCACTCCTACTCAGTAACTAGAATATGCATATACTTATTACATATGGATAGAAAACACCCTAAATTTTCTAAAACTGTTTGAATGGTGTCTGTGAGTATAACAGAACTCAAATGGCAGGTCAAAACCTGAGAGATTCCTTTACAGGAAGTGGCCTGTCTGACCATTTCTGGAACTTCTTTGCCATCTCTATCATTTACTAAGGATCTCTGCTCTAACGTGACACTTCCCACGTCTTCCATAGGCTCTCATAGCCCGGGAAAAAAGAGAATGTCGTCATTCCAGCCCCAGGCTGAAACACATTATCGCCTTTCTCAAGTGGCCCATCAAGAGACACTAGCTTATGCGCGTGACCCCGACCGCCCCCGCCTTTGGGATTTTTTCCTCTGTTTGCCGAAAAGGAGATTCCCTGTCGGAATATTATCGCTTTTCTACGAGAAAAATGACGTAAAAATTGATTTTAAACAGCGGTTGACATGCTTCGACGTACGGCAATGGAATACTTTGAATTTTATTGTCAGGAATTGCGCCAAGCGCGCGACACTTCTTTACTATTTCGGATAGTGTCTGGAACGCACGAACAAAACGCCGCTATTCGGATATAACGATGGATTATTTTGGACCAAACCAACATTTGTTATTGAAGTAGACGTCCTGGGTGTGCATTCTGACGAAGACAACAAAAGGTAATGACATTTTTATAATAGTAAATATGATTATGGTGAGTGCTAAACTTGCCGGGTGTCTAAATAGCGAGCCCGTGATGCCTGGGCTATGTACTTAGAATATTGCAAAATGTGCTTTCACCAAAAAGCTATTTTAAAATCGGACATATCGAGTGCATAGAGGAGGTCTGTATCTATAATTCTTAAAATAATTGTTATGCTTTTTGTGAACGTTTATCGTGAGTAATTTAGTAAAATGTTAGCGAATTCCCCGTAAGTTTGCGGGGGGTATGCTAGTTCTGAACGTCACATGCTAATGTAAAAAGCTGGTTTTTGATATAAATATGAACTTGATTGAACAAAACATGCATGTATTGTATAACATAATGTCCTAGGGTTGTCATCTGATGAAGATCATCAAAGGTGAGTGCTGCATTTAGCTGTCTTCTGGGTTTTGGTGACATTATATGCTGGCTTGAAAAATGGGTGTCTGATTATTTCTGGCTTGGTACTCTGCTGACATAATCTAATGTTTTGCTTTCGTTGTAAAGCCTTTTTGAAATCGGACAGTGTGGTTAGATTAACGAGAGTCTTATCTTTAAATGGCTGTAAAATAGTCATATGTTTGAGAAATTGAAGTAATAGGATTTTGAAGATTTTGAAAATCGCGCCACAGGCTGGCAGTGGCTGTTACGTAGGTGGGACGAATTCGTCCCGCCGGTCCCATAGAGGTTAACAAAGATAAATCAAGCATCTTTTTAAGCTCCATCTCTGACTCTACTGGTGATCCTTCAAACTTTTGGAAAACAGTAAATGCACTGAAACATACAAATTCCTCTTCTTCCCTGCCTTAGCAAGTTCTGTCTGGTTTTAATGATATTTTATTTTATCTCGGCAGGCTTTTTATTTGAGAAAAACAGTGGTGTAGTTGACCCTGGTCAGTCAATCTGCAAGCCTTCAGCTGACTCGATGGTTAACCTGTTATGGCTAGGGGGCAGTATTTTCACGGCTGGATAAAAAACGTACCCGATTTAATCTGGTTACTACTCCTGCCCAGTAACTAGAATATGCATATAATTATTGGCTTTGGATAGAAAAGACTCCAAAGTTTCTAAAACTGTTTGAATGGTGTCTGTGAGTATAACAGAACTCAAATGGCAGGTCAAAACCTGAGAGATTCCTTTACAGGAAGTGGCCTGTCTGACCATTTCTTGAACTTCTTTGCCATCTCTATCTTTTACAAAGGATCTCTGCTCTAACGTGACACTTCCTACGTCTTCCATAGGCGCTCAGAGTCCGGGAAAAAACAGAATGTCGTCATCCCAGCCCCAGGCTGAAACACATTATCGCTTTTCTCAAGTGGCCGATCAAGGGACTGTGGGCTTAGGCGCGTGACCTGGCCACCCCCGTCTTTGTGATTTTTCCTCTGTTTGCCGAAAAGGAGATTCCCGGTCAGAATATTATCGCTTTTTTACGAGATAAATTGCATAAAAATTGATTTTAAACAGCGGTTGACATGCTTCGAAGTACGGTAATGGAATATTTAGAATTTTTTTGTCACGAATTGCGCCATGCGCACGACCCTGATTTACCATTTCGGATAGTGTCTGGGACGCACGAACAAAACGCCGCTATTCGGATATAACGATGGATTATTTTGGACCAAACCGACATTTGTTATTGAAGTAGCAGTCCTGGGAGTGCATTCTGACGAAGACAACAAAAGGTAATCAAACTTTTATAATAGTAAATCTGATATTGGTGAAGGCTAAACCTGCCGGGTGTCTAAATAGCTAGCCTGTGATGGCTGGGCTATGTACTTAGAATATTGCAAAATGTGCTTTCACCAAAAAGCTATTTTAAAATCGGACATATCGAGTGCATAGAGGAGTTCTGTATCTATAATTCTTAAAATAATTGTTATGCTTTTTGTGAACGTTTATCGTGAGTAATTTAGTAAATTGTTAGCAAATTCCCCGGAAGTTTGCGGAGGGTATGCTAGTTATGAACGTCACATGCTAATGTAAAAAGCTGTTTTTTGATATAAATATGAACTTGATTGAACAAAACATGCATGTATTGTATAACATAATGTCCTAGGTGTGTCATCTGATGAAGATCATCAAAGGTTAGTGCTGCATTTAGCTGTCTTCTGGGTTTTTGTGACATTATATGCTAGCTTGAAAAATGGGTGTCTGATTATTTCTGGCTGGGTACTCTGCTGACATAATCTAATGTTTTGCTTTCATTGTAAAGCCTTTTTGAAATCGGACAGTGTGGTTAGATTAACCAGAGTCTTGTCTTTAAAATGGTGTAAAATAGTCATATGTTTGAGAAATTGAAGTAATAGCATTTCTAAGGTATTTGAATAACGCGCCACAGGATTCCACTGGCTGTTACGTAGGTGGGACGAAATCGTCCCACTGGCCCTAGAGAAGTTAATTCTCAGCTAAGATCTTTCTTATCTATGAAATATATTCTAAATGTGCATCAGTTGGGTTTTAGACCAAGTCATAGCACTATCTCTGCTGCATCCCTGGTCATAAAATATGTGGTTAACTGTATGGATAAAAGGCAACATTGTGCTGCCCTCTTCATTGATCTGTCAAAGGCGTTCGATACTGTTGATCACTCACTGCTAATTCAGAGGCTTTCCTAAACTGGCCTAGACCAGGCTGCATGCAACTGGTTTAAAAATGACTTGACATATAGAACTCAATGTAAGGGAAAGGGGGATACCTAGTCAGTTGTACAACTGAATGCATTCAACTGAAATGTGTCTTCCGCATTTAACCCAACCCCTCTGAAACAGAGAGGTGCAGGGGGCTGCCTTAATCAACATTTAACCCAACCCCTCTGAATCAGAGAGTTGCGGAGGGCTGCCTTAATCGACATACACGTCTGCGACGAACCGGGGAACAGTGGGATAACTGCCTTGCTCGGGGCAGATGACAGATTTTTACCTTGTCAGCTCGGGGATTCGATCCAACAACCTCTAACCAGCCCAACGCTCTAACCACTATGTACAATCTACTGATGGTGTTAAATACAGTTTCCTGGATATTACGAAAGGTGTCCCATAGGGGTCGATTCTGGGTCCTGTTCTTTTTACTGTTTACATTAATAATATCGACTTATATGTCAATTGTTTTTTTTACCTGCGCTTGTATGCCGATGACACTGTTGTGTATAATATTGCTCCCACAGTTGACCAGGCTCTATCTAAACTACAGTCTGCCTTCATTCTATTACAGAATAGACTGTAATACTTTATTGACCTGAAATTAATACTGAATGCAGGTAAAACTAAGTATATGTTGTTCTCTAAAGCGCATAAAAATAAGTGATGATTTAAGCACATGTACTTTGGATGGTGTCCATATTGATCGTCTCCCTGCTACAAATATCTTGCCATCTGGATAGATGAAAAGCTGTCTTTTAAAAAGCATATTGATGCGTTAGTTAGGAAGCTGAGAATAAAACTGGTCTTCTCTATAGAAATAGGTCCTGCGTCTTGCTAAATAGTAGAAAGCAGATTATTCAGTCGACGTTCCTAGATATATATGAATGCAGCTGCCACTTCATTAAAGCCGTTTGATGCACTTTATCATAGTGCACTGTGCTTTATTACGGGCGACAATTTTAGTACTCATCACTGCATTCTCTTCCAGAAAGTTAGTTGGCCCTCTTTGATGTCAAATAGCTTGATACATTGCTATGTTTTCATTTAAAAAGCTCTTTTACCAAAAGTCCCACTGTACCTACAGTTGAAGTCGGAAGTTTACATACACCTTAGCCAACTACATTTAAACTCATTTTTTCACAATTCCTCACATTTAATCCTAGTAAAAATGCCCTGTTTTAGGTCAGTTAGGATCACCACTTTATTTTAAGAATTTGAAATGTCAGAATAATAGTAGAGATAATTATTTATTTCAGCTTTTATTTCTTTCATCACATTCCCAGTGGGTCAGAAGTTTACATACACTCAATTAGTATTTGGTAGCATTGCCCTTACATTTTTTAACTTGGGTCAAATGTTTCGGGTAGCCTTCCACAAGCTTCCCACAATAAGTTGGGTGAATTTTGATCCATTCCTCCTGACAGAGCTGGTGTAACTGAGTCAAGTTTGTAGGCCTCCTTGCTCGCACACGCTTTTTCAGTTCTGCCCACAAATTTTCTATAGGATTGAGGTCAGGTCTTTGTGATGGCCACTCCAATACATTGACTTTGTTGTCCTTAAGCCATTTTGCCACAACTTTAGAAGTATGCTTGGGGTCGTTGTCCATTTGGAAGACCCATTTGCGACCAAGCTTTAACTTCCTAACTGATGTCTTGAGATGTTGCTTCAATATATCCACATAATTTTCTTGCCTCATGATGCCATCTATTTTGTGAAGTGCACCAGTCCCTCCTGCAGCAAAGCACCTCCCCACAACATGATGCTGCCACCCCCATGCTTCACAGTTGTGATGGTGTTCTTCAGCTTGCAAGCCTCCCCCTTTTTCCTCCAAACGTAATGATGGTCATGATGGCCAAACAGTTCTATTTTTGTTTCATCAGACCAGAGGACATTTCTCCAAAAAGTACGATCTTTGTCCCCATGTGCAGTTGCAAACCGTAGTCTGGCTTTTTTTTATGGCGGTTTTGGAGCAGTGGCTTCTTCCTTGCTGAGCGGCCTTTCAGGTTATGTTGATATAGGACTCGTTTTACTGTGGATATAGATTCTTTTGTACCTGTTTCCTCCAGCATCTTCACAAGGTCCTTTGCTGTTGTTCTGGGATTGATTTGCACTTTTCACACCAAAGTACGTTCATCTCCAGGAGACAGAACGTGTCTTCTTCCTGAGTGGTATGACTTCTGTGTGGTCCCATGGTGTTTATACTTGCGTACTATTGTTTGTACAGATGAACGTGGTACCTTCAGGCGTTTGGAAATTGCTCCCAAGATGAACCAGACTTGTGGAGGTCTACAATTTCTTTTCTGAGGTCTTGGCTTATTTCTTTTGATTTTCCCATGATGTCAAGCAAAAAGGCACTGAGTTTGAAGGTAGGCCTTGAAATACATCCACAGGTACACCTCCAATTGACTCAAATGATGTCAATTAGCCAATCAGAAGCTTCTAAAGCCATGACATCATTTTCTGGAATTGTCCAAGCTGTTTAAAGGCACAGTCAACTTAGTGTATGTAAACTTCTGACCCACTGGAATTGTGATACAGTGAATTATAAGTGAAATAATCTGTCTGTAAACAATTTCTGGAAAAATTACTTGTGTCATGCACAAAGTAGATGTCCTAACCGACTTGCCAAAACTATAGTTTGTAACAAGAAATTTGTGGAGTGGTTGAAAACAAGTTTTAATAACTCCAACCTAAGTGTATGTAAACTTCCGACTTCAACTGTATCATCATTACTAATCTTTAGACATAATCTTTAGACAAGAGTTAGCAGACCCAGTCTCAGAGGTGGCTGACTGGAAATTCCTTTGGTCTCTCCTGAGCTTTTAGTTTTCTTGCCCCTTATTTGTGGAACAATCTTCAAAATGTTCTTACTTTTTATTCTGGTGCCTCTAGGGCAATTCAGAAAGCTGATTGAGGCCCTTATTACTGATAAATGTGTTTGTTTTTTATGACTGTGCTTTTCTTTCTGCTTACATTTTGGATTTATATTTTGGTGTGTATTTTCTGTATTTTATGGAATTCAGGGCTCATCTGTAAATAAACGTTGGTCTCAGTATGACTCCCTGTTAAAATAAAGGTTCAAATAAAAAATCCTGGTATCCAATGCAAGAAACACCCTGACCAGTCGAGAGGCTGTGTGAGTCTTCCCTTATCCCTTAACCATTCCCTGACTGTGCCTGACCTCAAAAAAAGAAACATAAAAAACCCACTGTAAAGCGAGTTGGAAGTGTAAAAAAACACTACCTCAGGGTCGCTGACCTCTTAATGTCAACACCAGTGGTTCACAACCCCAGCCCCTTAAACATTATTTCCTGGACTGTGCCTGACTGCAACTGTCCTCGAAGCATAAAACCCCACCCACCTGTAGAACCAGTTGGAAACCTGAAAAACCACTACCTAAAGGTAAAAACCACTGACCTCCCAATGTCAACACCAGTGGTTCACAACCCCAGTCCTTTAATCATTCCTAACCATTCCTTGACTATGCTGACTGCAATTATCCTCACAGGATAAAACATTAAGGAAGTCTGAAAAACCACCACCCCAGGGTCAAAACCACTAATCTCCTAATGTTTATACACCAGTAGTTCACAATCACATTACAACCCCTCACAAGTCAATTGACTACTCTGCTTTCAAGTCTTTGCCAGCACTGGCCTCATAGCATTAATTCTTAATTATACACCCTGGTTAGAGTGAATGTGGCTCAGTTGACCGGACAGTACCAGTACCAACCTCCTCCTCGGGTTTCTCCTCCTCCTTGCTGCTCCCACCGGGCTGTTCCTCGGTCACACTCATCTGGGTGGTTGCAGCTGCCGGGTTCTTACGCCGGATGGATCCGCGGGATGAATCTGTGATGCTCTGGATCTGCGGAAAGAAGACAAAGAGCTGAATAAAGCATTTCACACTACTGAGCCAAACTAAACTTAGCCAAGCCAAGCTGTACTGGGCTGGCCTGGTTTCGCACCCATCGTAGTTACTGGAATCGTGCTAGAGGAGACAACGAAAAAATTAAATATGCAAACCAGCACAGTTCTGTTCGGGTCAGCCCTATAGTGTGAATTAGACATTGGAGTGCTAATATCATCACAACATGACACATTTCTTGTTTGGTATTGTCTACATGGAGACAAAACAAGGTTATGAACATTGATGTGAACATTGACGTTTTCAGAACATTGTCTGTCAATGTAGACAATTTAATTATGTTTGGGTGCAGCAATACTGTGCGATGCATTCTTTATGTTCTTATGTCTTGATCGGTTTACCCAGCATCCGGAAACATATTGGATGTACACACACTGGCTTTATAGTGTCCAGGTTAAATGAAGCATTGAGGAGTGCTAATGTCATTACAACATTACAACCCGCCAACCCCTCTTTTTATGCTACTGTTCATCATATATGCATAGTCACTTTAACCATACCCACATGTACATACTACCTCAATAAGCCTGACTATCCGGTGTCTGTATATAGCCTTGCTACTCTTATTTTCAAATGTCTTTTTACTGTTGTTTTACTTCTTTACTTACCTACACAAACACACACACACATATACCTTTTTCTTCTCGCACTATTGGTTAGAGCCTGTAAGTAAGCATTTCACTGTATGGTCTACACCTGTTGTATTCGGCGCACGTGACAAATAAACTTTGATTTGATTTGATTTGAGTATCTTGTTTGTTTTTCTCTTTATGAAACCAAACCGGCTTTTCAGACATGGTTCATTGATGTGTTGCAAAGGGTAATGTGCATGGTGGCCAGACAAAGTTGAATTACTGTTTAATGGATGCCCCGCCTCACTTTCTCCATACACCGAAAAAAAATAAGAAAAGTAATCTGATGTGTTATTTTTTGGCCAATATATGTGGCTCTTTGTTTATAATGCTCTGTCTGCTCTCCCTTGAGGCTTTCCCAAATTAATGCCCAAGAGACCAAACAGCCTCAGATCACGCTCTCAGATCATATTCGAGCCTCGGATTGGACAGTGAATCACACACGCTCGCACCTGCAGGCGACGTGCAGATGTTTAATTTCTCTCTCATGCCGTCATGGCTGAAGCCAGTGCAAATTCCTACTATTTATGTATCCATGTTAAACGTGGGACGTCCCTCATTATAAACAAACAGTCGGTTAAATTCATGGTTATTGCATCATTTTGAGATCTATTAGAAGCGATTAATAGACGAAACAACAATGTAATTTAACCAATTGACTGGCCAGAGATCAGGGCATTAATCAGCAAAGACGCAGTGCAAGCAGTGCAAACCAAATTGAAGTCAAAATGATTGATGAAATAGAAGTATGTCAGCTGTATGTTGATTTGCGATTCATGATTTACATTTTACCGGTACTACCAGTACTAGTAGGCCAACCGATAACACCACGACGGTATGCGTTTGAAGTGATGATGCGCCGCAGAGAACAGCTAGCATGTCCAGCAAAGTACAGTACATCGCCAGTGGCACGCACACACTTCGTGCAGATCAGTAAGTGGGGGCTTTTCGTGGCAGCCAGACGAGACAATCGAAGGAGGATGCAGTGAGCAAAGTTACTGGGCTCGAATTTAGTCATACTTGCTCTCTATATATATATTGATGCTTCTAATTGTGCATGTTAGAAACAACATTTTTTTTAGGATTAACCTCTTATGGCTAGGGGGCAGTATTTTCACGGCTGGATAAAAAAACGTACCCGATTTAATCTGGTTACTAATCCTACCCAGTAACTAGAATATGCATATACTTATTACATATGGATAGAAAACACCCTAAAGTTTCTAAAACTGTTTGAATGGTGTCTGTGAGTATAACAGAACTCAAATGGCAGGTCAAAACCTGAGAGATTCCTTTACAGGAAGTGGCCTGTCTGACCATTTCTTGAACTTCTTTGCCATCTCTATCTTTTACAAAGGATCTCTGCTCTAACGTGACACTTCCTACGTCGTCCATGGGCGCTCAGAGCCCGGGAAAAAACAGAATGTCATCATCCCAGCCCCAGGCTGAAACACATTATCGCCTTTCTCAAGTGGCCGATCAAGGGACTGTGGGCTTAGGCGCGTGACCTGGCCGCCCCCGTCTTTGTGATTTTTCCTCTGTTTGCCGAAAAGGAGATTCCCGGTCGGAATATTATCGCTTTTCTACGAGAAAAATTGCATAAAAATGGATTTTAAACAGAGGTTGACATGCTTCGAAGTACGGTAATGGAATATTTAGAATTTTTTTGTCACGAATTGCGCCATGCGCGCGACCCTGATTTACCATTTCGGATAGTGTCTGGGACGCACGAACAAAACGCCGCTATTCGGATATAACGATGGATTATTTTGGACCAAACCAACATTTGTTATTGAAGTAGCAGTCCTGGGAGTGCATTCTGACGAAGACAACAAAAGGTAATCAAACTTTTATAATAGTAAATCTGATATTGGTGAGTGCTAAACTTGCCGGGTGTCTAAATAGCTAGCCCGTGATGGCTGGGCTATGTACTTAGAATATTGCAAAATGTGCTTTCACCAAAAAGCTATTTTAAAATCGGACATATCGAGTGCATAGAGGAGTTCTGTATCTATAATTCTTAAAATAATTGTTATGCTTTTTGTGAACGTTTATCGTGAGTAATTTAGTAAATTGTTAGCAAATTCCTCCGGAAGTTTGCGGGGGGTATGCTAGTTCTGAACGTCACATGCTAATGTAAAAAGCTGTTTTTTGATATAAATATAAACTTGATTGAACAAAACATGCATGTATTGTATAACATAATGTCCTAGGTGTGTCATCTGATGAAGATCATCAAAGGTTAGTGCTGCATTTAGCTGTCTTCTGGGTTTTTGTGACATTATCTGCTAGCTTGAAAAATGGGTGTCTGATTATTTCTGGCTTGGTACTCTGCTGACATAATCTAATGTTTTGCTTTCGCTGTAAAGCCTTTTTGAAATCGGACAGTGTGGTTAGATAAAGGAGAGTCTTGTCTTTAAAATGCTGTGAAATAGTCATATGTTTGAAAAATTGAAGTTTTTGTATTTTTGAGGAATTTGTAATTCGCGCCACGCATATCATTGGATATTGGAGCAGGTGTTCCACTAGCAGAACGTCTAGATGTAAGAGGTTAAAAGTTATACTCTATTGCTGGATTTATGTTTTTTTTTTCAAATGCTACATTCATTTGGCAGACCTAACTTGATTGACCCTCTTTCTATAAGGCCTAGTCTATGAGAGGCCTAATCATATTTGTATGAATATTTTGTTAATGCCTAGGCTATAGAGATGCATTCAGGTAAACTCATTATTATGTGTCAACATTTTAATTTGATTACAATTATTTATTGTCAATCATTCTTGAATTTGTTAGGCTATACAATTAAGTAGATTAATGAACTGATAATATATAACTTAATAATACATTACTTTTTTTTCAATAATTTTTGAATATGATAGGATGTATAATAGAATGCAATATTCTATGTGAATAATGTTCATTAATGTTCATTTGTGTATTAATGAAAATCAGTCAGAAATTGAATTATTTGGCTATTGTTCATGTCCATATAGCCACAATGGACAATGGCTTCCAAAAATATCGCCAAGGAACTAGTGCTATTGTTCACCAGGGTTGGGGTCCCAAAGGAGATCCTTACTGACCAGGGGACCCCCTTTATGTCCCGCCTTATGGCGGACTTTTGTAAATTGTGGCAGGTGAAACAGTTGAGGACATCGGTTTGCCATCCACAGACGGACGGGCTGGTTGAGAGATTCAACCGGACCCTGAAGTCAATGCTCAGGAAGGTAATCGACAAGGATGGGAAAAACTGGGATTGCATGTTGCCATATCTGATGTTTGCCATTAGAGAGGTTCCTCAAGCCTCGCTGGGGTTTTCTCCCTTTGAGCTGGTATATGGGAGGCACCCCCGGGGAATCTTAGACATCGCCCAGGAAACCTGGGAACACCAATCCACCCCGTATACTAGTGTCATAGAGCACGTCACGGCAATGCAAAACAGGATAGCCACAGTCATGCCCATCGTCAGAGAGCACATGAGACAAGCACAAGAGCACCAGCGGCACACTTATAACCGGCAGGCTACCCTGAGGGAATTTCAACCGGGAGATAAGGTGTTAGTGCTGATCCCCACGGTAGAGTGCAATCTACTAGCCACATGGAAAGGACCATATGAAGTACTGGAGAGAATAGGAGAAGTTAATTATCGGATCCGACAGCCAGGTCGACGGCCCCAGGAACAGATCTATCACATAAACCTGTTAAAAGCATGGAGAGAGAGAGAAACACTAATGGTCATGTACCCCACACACACTCAGGAGACAGCTGAAGTAAATATTTCACCTACTTTGTCCCCAGCACAAGTACAGGAAGTAAAGACCCTGATCCAGAAAAACAGAGATGTGTTTTCAGAAGTACCCGGCCGAACTGAGGTTACAGCTCATGATATCGTTTCCCTACCAGGGAGAAAAGTGAGCATGAGGCCATATCGGGTACCCGAGGCTCGACAGGCAGCGATTAGAGCAGAGACGGAGAAAATGTTGACAGCTGGAGTGATCGAAGAGTCACATAGTGAGTGGTCTAGCCCAATTGTGATGGTCTCCAAGCCCGATGGGTCTTTGCGGTTCTGTAACGACTTTCGGAAGGTAAATGAAATCTCCAAGTTTGATGCCTACCCCATGCCCAGAGTAGACGAACTACTGGAGAAAATTGGTAAAGCTCGGTACATTACGACCCTGGACCTGACAAAAGGGTACTGGCAAATTCCTCTGACCCCCAGGGCCAAAGAAAAGACAGCCTTTGCAACCCCTGACGGTTTGTTTCAATACACCGTCATGCCATTCGGCCTACACAGGGCCCCAGCCACCTTTCAACGGCTCATGGACAAGGTCCTAAAACCGCACCAAACATACGCCGCAGCTTATTTAGATGACGTGGGGATCTACAGCCCAGATCGGGAATCCCACTTACCCCGGGTACAGGCGGTGTTAGACGCCCTTAGAAAGGCAGGGCTCACGGCGAACCCTGCCAAGTGTTATGTGGGGTTAGAGGAAACGGAGTATCTGGGATACACAGTGGGAAGAGGATTAATCAAACCCCAACGTAAGAAGGTGGAGGCAATTAGAGAATGGCCGAAACCAGTAAATAAGAAGCAGGTTCGAGCCTTCCTAGGGCTGACCGGGTACTACCGGAAGTTCATCCCAAGTTATGCCACAGTGGCCACCCCACTCACCGACATGACTAGAGCCAGAGGGCCAAACATGGTCAAGTGGGATGAAAGGGCCACCAAAGCATTTAGGACATTACAGGAGGCCCTCTGCTGTAATCCAGTGCTGGTGGTACCAGACTTTGAGAGAGAGTTTGTGGTTCAGACGGATGCTTCAGAGGTCGGCTTGGGAGCAGTGCTGTCCCAAGAGGTAGAAGGGGTGGAACACCCCATCCTGTTTTTAAGCAGGAAGCTGGAACCACGGGAAACCAACTACTCAGTTGTTGAGAAAGAGGCGCTGGCAGTAAAGTGGGCTCTGGAAAGCCTGAAATACTACCTGCTGGGGTGCCACTTCACCCTCATCAGTGACCATGCACCACTCACCTGGATGCATAGGGCTAAAGAGAAGAACGCTCGGGTGATGCGGTGGTTTTTGAGTCTCCAACCGTTTCACTTTGACTTGAAACACAGAGCAGGAAAGGAAATGGGAAATGTGGATGGGTTATCCCGCATGCATGCATATTTTGCTGCGGTAGCCCGACCTAGGGGGTCGGATCTAGGGGGGGAGATGTGTGGCAAAGAAGGGGGTCGAGTGATAAATGGCAGATATGTGAGGGCAGAACTAATAAACGGGCTCTGCCCGATCACTAAAATGGCCACCCCGATCAGAACTACAGATCACAAAATGGCCGACTGCCAAAACTACAATTCCCAGAAGCAAGGGGAACCCTCAGAAGGTGGAGCCGACCCACAGATAAAAGGTCAAGAAAAACCAGGAAGAAGGAGAGAGGGCGGAAAGGATCTATGAACCATAGAGAAAGAGACAATCTACATTGGCTGGATTTACCGTGTACGAGCTGGACTGTTTTGGACTTACCTGTTGGCGTTTAGACCGCTTACCTGTTGGCGTTTAGAACGCTCCTAACTTTGAAGAGGTTTGAAGAGGTTTGCCACAATATATATAATATATATATATATATATATATATATATATATATATATATATATATATATATATATATATATATATATATATATATATATATATACTCTTTGTTGTAAATGATTTCTTGCCAAACTGGTGGTAGTTGTGAAAAAAGTCAATTGTTTGAAGTGTTGCAGAGTTTATAGAAAATAATGCAATTGTTGATTAGATACTTTTTTCATTAATTTGTCTTTTTTCTCATGAACCATATGGTCTATCCACTAGAAACGCATGGACTGTGTGGACACAGATATAAAAAATGAATACTATATATGAATACAGTTTTTAAAAGTATAAATTACCAAAGTTACCATAGATTGCCATAGATGACCAACAATTCCAGTAACTTTGGTAAATTACCGGTAACTTTGCAACCCTACCTCTCTCTCTCGCTCCGTCTTGGTCAGGTTGATCTGTTTGAGGATCTGCGATCGCTGTTCCATTACCAGGGTCTTCTCATAGGTGTAGGCTGAGATGTCGCTGTCATGCTGAGAGAGGAGAAGGCCTGGGTTAGCGTATTGAGGATGGACAGATACACCAGGCGTCCTATGGATGTCATATGGACAACTTTGTGTTTGGTGTCATCAGTCTATTGGATGGACAGCAGCACTGCAAGGGACATGGGAGACAGCTAACACACTTTCATACATAATATAATGATGATTCATATTATATCAACTATGTAATATGATCCATACAGCCAACATTCAAGACTAAATTTGGAGTAAACAACTGACAAGTAAACTCCCATTGTGTATATTTAATCACATCTGAAACGATCATAGACAGACACGGAGTCTTACCATTTCCACCACTTCAACCTCGGCATCGATACGCAGGTGGTACAGGAAGGTGGTCAGGTCTTTCTTCATCTGGATGCTGTTGTCATCCATCTGGGCCACAGTGAAGATGCGCATCCTGCACTTCCTCCACACCTGTTAGTAGAAAAGACCAGTGGCACCTGCTCATCTATAACCTGTCATGCAGTAATCCGCACTTCCTCCACACCTGTCGGTAGGAAAGACCATTGTAACTCACTCATCTATAACCTGTTATACAGGTTGGGCTTCCGAGTGGCGCAGCAGTCTAAGACACTGCATCTCAGTGCAAGAGGCGTCACTGCAGTTCCTGGTTTGAATCCAGGCTGTATCACAACCGGCCGTGATTGGGAGTCCCATAGGGCGGAGCACAATTGGCCCAGCGTCGTCCGGGTTTGGCCGGAGTAGGCCGTCATTGTAAATAAGAATTTGTTCTTAACTGACCTGCCTAGTTAAATAAAAAAAATATGTAAAAAAATACAGTAATCTGGTTGGAACCTTCATGATGATGTATAGAAACTGCATTAGTTAACGCACTGATTGTACGAATGCCCTGCACTATAGTTTTTTAAAATGTACATTGCACTTTACTATAAAACTGAGTGCATGACTAGCTATATATTTAAGCAATAAGGCCCGAGGGGGTGTGGAATATGGACAATATACCACGACTCAGGGCTGTTCTTATGTACGACACAACGTGGAGTGCCTGGACACAGCCCTTAGCCAAGGTAAATTGGCCGTATATCACAAACCCCCGAGGTGCCTTATTGCTATTATAAGCTGGTTACAAACATAATTAGAACAGTAAAAATAAATATATACGGTTTGTTGTGCCACGGCTGTCAGCCAATTAGCATTCAGGGCTCGAACCACCGAGTTTATAAATAAAGTTTAATAATGTCTATATTAAACATGGCCAATGCAATGCGACCCATGTCTCAGGGAGGGCGTGTGGTAGGCAGCCTACCTTGTGCTGGCGCAGAAGGAAAGGCAGCAGCATCAGCATGCCTCCATCATGGACAATCCACCACACGTCAATGTGGCCCTCTGAGAAGCGCTCTCCATTGGACGGGAAGGCAGCGATGTTCTTGGGCACCAGCAGGGCTAGGTGAGCGGCCGTGGTCTCCCTAACCAGCTCTGCAGGACAGGACAGAGAGGGAAGAGGGGGGATTTAATCTAATATGAGTCTGATGATCACTCAGTAACCTTTATGGAAGATCTTGTGAAGATCTGATAGTTCATGTAACATCCAGTATAGGTACAATATGGATTAAAGTGATAATGTTGTGTACAAAAAAACAAAACATAAGGATTATCTTTAATGATATGTTTGCAACCTCCCCCAAAGATCCTGATTTAAAGTTCAACCGACAGATCTGATTCAGTGTACGGTGCAAAAATGACCAGAATTTACTTAGAAAGGTGACATGGTAATAAGACAGTAATAACCTAGATAAATAATGTGCTTGTTTTTCCTACTCCCCCCCCCCCCCATCCTACTTGACCATCCACCCTTGACCCCCTTTGTGACCCACCGATGAAGTCCCTCCAGGTCTGGTGGTCGTCAGCCTGCTTCCAGTTGCGCGGCCAGCTGACCAGCACCGTGTTGTGCATGAGACCGCCCAGCCCACTGGCCTGGAGCAGGTGGGAGGTGGCGTCACGCATGTTGGACGAGATGGTGACCTGGCAGAAGCCCTTCACCTTCTCTGTCTCCATCAGCTTACGCAGAGACTGGAGGGGATGAGGGGGTGAGAGAGAGAATGAAGGGCAGAGGAGAGAGGGAGGGAGATGGGGAGGGATAGTAGAGAGGAGAGGGGATGAAAGAGAGTGAGAGCAGTGTAAGGGAACCAACTAAGCCACAGAGGGCAGTAAGGGTCAACAACTTGCCCAGCAGTTGAAGGGTGAAATGGACCGTGGTGACACTGATTTTACGTACACCTTTATTTCAGGTGGTACGCTAGTGTGAATATTCGAACAGAGTCACAGGATCAAGTCTAAATCAGTCCAGATCGGAGAGTAGTGCTGTTTGTGTGATATGCAGTGGGATGCCATGAGATCTGCCTGGTACAGTTGAAGTCGGAAGTTTACATACACTTAGGTTGGAGTCATTAAAACTCGTTTTTCAACCACTCCACAAATTTCTTGTTACAAACTATAGTTTTGGCAAGTCGGTTAGGACATCTACTTTGTGCATGACACAAGTAATTTCTTTCAACAATTGTTTACAGACAGATTATTTCACTTATAATTCACTGTATCACAATTCCAATGGGTCAGAAGTTTACATACACTAAATTGACTGTACCTTTAAACAGCTTGGAAAATTCCAGAAAATGATGTCATGGACATAGAAGCTTCTGATAGGCTAATTGACATCATTTGAGTCAATTGGAGGTGTACTTGTGAATATATTTCAAACTCAGTGCCTCTTTGCTTGACATCATGGGAAAATCAAAAGAAATCAGCCAAGACCTCAGAAAAAAAATTGTAGACCTCCACAGGTCTGGTTCATCCTTGGGAGCAATTTCCAAACGCCTGAAGGTACCACGTTCATCTGTACAAACAATAGTACGCAAGTATAAACACCATGGGACCACACAGCAGTCATACCGCTCAGGCAGAAGACACGTTCTGTCTCCTAGAGGTGAACGTACTTTGGTGCGAAAAGTGCAAATCAATCCCAGAACAACAGCAAAGGACCTTGTGAAGATGCTGGAGGAAACAGGTACAAAGTATCTATATCCACAGTAAAACGAGTCTTATATTGACATAACCTGAAAGGCCGCTCAGCAAGGAAGAAGCCACTGGTTCAAAACCGCCATAAAAAGCCAGACAACGGTTTGCAACTGCACATGGGGACAAAGATCGTACTTTTTGGAGAAATGTCCTCTGGTCTGATGAAACAAAAATAGAACTGTTTGGCCATCATGACCATTGTTACATTTGGAGGAAAAGGGGGAGGCTTGCAAGCTGAAAAACTTCATCCCAACTGTGAAGCACGGGGGTGGCAGCATCATGTTGTGGGGTTGCTTTGCTGCAGGAGGGACTGGTGCATTTCACAAAATAGATGGCATCATGAGGGAGGAACATTATGTGGATATATTGAAACATCTCAAGACATCAGTCAGGAAGTTAAAGCTTGGTCACAAATGGGTCTTCCAAATGACAATGACCCCAAGCATACTTCCAAAGTTGTGGCAAAATGGCTTAAGGACAACAAAGTCAAGGTATTGGAGTGGCCATCACAAAGACCTGACCTCAATCCTATAGAAAATTTGTGGGCAGAACTGAAAAAGTGTGTGCGAGTGAGGGCCCTACAAACCTGACTCAGTTACAGCAGCTCTGTCAGGAGGAATGGGACAAAATTCACACAACTTTATTGTGGGAAGCTTGTGGAAGGCTAGCTAAAACGTTTAACCCAAGGTAAACAATTTAAGGGCAATTCTATAAAATACTAATTGAGTGTATGTAAACTTCTGACCCACTGGGAATGTGATGAAAGAAATAAAAGCTGAAATAAATCATTCTCTCTACTATTATTCTGACATTTCACATTCTTAAAATAAAGTGGTGATCCTAACTGACCTAAGACAGGGTATTTTTACTAGGATTAAATGTCAGGAATTGTGAAAAACTGAGTTTAAATGTATTTGGCTAAGGTGTATGTAAACTTCTGACTTCAACTGTATCTAACCTGCTCTGCCCGCTGGGCCTGGGGGTGGTTCTCCAGGTAGGTGCCTGCCAAGGCAGTGCCCACAATGGTCAGCCCTTTACCCGCTTTCAGCTGATTGGTCAGCGAGAGCAGACGAGGCTGCTCCACATTCTGCTCCACATCCGTACTGACCAACACCAGCAGCTGAGGCCTTGAGTGAGACGCAGAAGGAAGGAAGGAAGGAAGGAAGGAAGGAAGGAAGGAAGGAAGGAAGGAAGGAAGGAAGGAAGGAAGGAAGGAAGGAAGGAAGGAAGGAAGGAAGGAAGGAAGGAAGGAAGGAAGGAATAATAGGAGAAAAGGTTTCAACGTGTTGCTTTGGCAAAACAAAAATGTATACTTCTGTCATTCCAGAGTTGAATTTTGAGTTGAATTTAAAGTGTAGCACAGAGATTCGAAAGACTGAAAGGGAGAGTAAGGTGACAAGAGAAGAGAGGAAGTAAGAGTAGAGTAGAGGTGAGAAAGGTAGAGAACAAGTGAAATAAAGAGAGAAAAAAGCAAGGAAGAGTGCACTGAGGTTATCACGAGTATGTCTGTAAAATTATTATTGTCTGTAACATGACAGTAGCTCAAATAAATATTGTAATTTAGTATGTATTGTTATTTGGTATGTTTTTGAAAATAGTTATGAATGTACACTACCGTTCAAAGGTTTGGGGTCAATTAGAAATGTCATTTAAAAAAAAAAGAAAAGCAAATTTTTCCCCCAATAAAATAACATAAAATTGATCAGAAATACAGTGTAGATATTGTTAATGTTGTAAATGACTATTGTAGCTGGAAACAGCGGATTTTTTAATGGAATATCTACATAGGCGTACAGAGGCTCATTATCAGCAATTATCACTCCTGTGTTCCAATGGCACGTTGTGTTAGCTAATCCAAGTTTATCACTTTAAAAGGCTAATTGATCACTAGAAAACCATTTTGCATTTATGTTAGCACAGCTGAAAACTGTTGTCCTTATTAAAACCTCTTTGGGCTAGGGGACAGTATTTTGACGTCTGGATGAAAAGCGTGCCCAAAGTAAACTGCCTGTTATTCAGGCCCAGAAGCTAGAATATGCATATACTTGGTAGATTTGGATAGAAATCACTCTAAAGTTTCTAAAACTGTTAAAATAATGTCTGTGAGTATAACAGAACTGATATGGCAGACGAAAACCCAAGGACAAACCATCCAAAAAAGATATATTTTCAGCCTACCACTGTTTCCAATGGTTGTCATGTTTATTATGAGGCGAAATCCTCCCAGATTGCAGTTCCTAGGGCTTCCACTAGATGACAATAGTCTTTAGAAAGAGCTTCAGGCTTGTTTTTGGAAAAATTAGCTAGAATTTGTAGTTTTTCAAAGTGGCTCCCATTTTGGCTTTAGTGTTTTCATGCGCGTGGATGAGAACGCGTTCTTTGTTGTTTACTCCGGTAAAGACAATAACGATTCTCCGTCTTAAATTGTATCATTTATTTATGTATTAGGGTATCTGAGGTTTGATTATAAACTTTGTTTGGAGAAGTTTATTGGTAACGTTTGGGATTCATTTTGTATGCATTTTGAAGGAGGGAAACCGGTGGATTATCGAATAAAGCGTGCCAGCTAAACTGAGTTTTTTGGGAAATAAATAAGGACTTTATCGAACAAAAGGACCATTTGTGATGTAGCTGGGACCTTTTGGAGTGCCTACAGAAGAAGATCTTCAAAGGTAAGGCATTTATTATATCGCTATTTCTGACTTTCGTGGCGCACCTGCCTGGTTGAAAAACGTTTTTCATGCTTTTGTATGCGGGGCGCTGTCCTCAGATAATCGCATGGTGTGCTTTCGCCGTAAAGCCTTTTTGAAATCTGACACAGCGGCTGGATTAACAAGAAGTTAAGCTTTATTTTGATGTGTGACACTTGTATTTTCATGAATGTTAAATATTTCTATTTCTGTAATTTGAATTTCGCACTCTGCAATTTCACCAGATGTTGTCGAGCTGGGTTGCTAGCGGAACGCCTGCGCCAGAAAGGTTAAATAAGCAATAAAACTGGCCTTCTTTAGAATAGTTGAGTATCTGGAGAATCAGCATTTGTGTGTTCAATTACAGGCTCAAAATGGCCCGAAACAAAGACAAGAAACCGAAGATCTCGTACAACGATGTGTGCGAAGGATTGTGGATTGGATTGTGAAGGATTGTGAAGGCCAGCATCCCTGAGTCGCCTCTTCACTATTGACGTTGAGACTGGTGTTTTGCGGGTACTATTTAATGAAGCTGCCAGCTGAGGACTTGTGAGGCGTCTGTTTCTCAAACTAGACACTCTAATGTACTTGTCCTGGTCTCACCTCTCGGTGGACTTTGTCAATGACCTTCCCCCCTCCCAGGGGAACCGGTTTTCCAAAGCTTGTCGCCTCCTTCCTCTGCCTGGGCTCCCATCAGCCATGCAAATCGTGGAGGCTCTTTTAACGCATGTCTTCCGGCACTACGGGATCCCAGAGGACATTGTGTCATATCGTGACCCTCAGTTCACCTCACACATATGGAAATCGTTCATGGAACGCTTGGTGGTCACGGTCAGCCTCACACTGCTGAGCTAATGGACAGGTGGAGAGGGTCAGGAAGTGGAAGTGGGCAGGTTCCTGAGGTGTTACTGTCAGGACCGGCTGGGGGAGTGGGCGGATTTTCTACATTGAGCTGAGTACGCGCAGAATTCCCTCCGCCACTCCTCCACTAACCTCACAGTGAGTGTTGGGGTCTCAGCCGGCCCTGGCACTTTGGCATCCGAGCCAGACCGAGGCCCCTGCGGTGGACGAGTGGTTTCAGCGCACTGAGGAGACCTGGAATGCTGCACACACTCGTCTCCAGCGGGCCGTGCATCAGCACACGGAACAGGCCGACCGCCACCACAGTGAGGTGCCTGTCTTCTCTCCAGGTGACCGGGTCTGGCTCTCCACCCTCCACCTGCCCTGCTGGAAGCTGAGCCCGCGGTTTGTGGGGACGTTTAAAGTCCTGCGGAGGGATAATGAGGTAAAGTACCGTTTACAACTCCCTGCTGATTACCGCATTAACCCAACTTTTCATTTGTCTCTCCTCAGGCCAGTGGTACCTGGTCCCCTCACTGAGGCTGGACCCAGTGATGCCCCGCCTCCTCCTCTGGACATCGAGGGAGGTCCGGCGTACTTGGTCCATGAAGTCCTGGATTTGAAGCATCGGGCGGGACATCTCCAGTACCTCATCGACTTAGATGGGTACGGCCCAGAGGAGCGGTGCTGGGTTCCTGCGGTGGACATCCTGGACGCTTTGTTGACCAGGGATTTTCACTGTCGGTGCCCGGACCGACCCGCACCGTGTCCCTGTGGTCATCCCCGAGGCCAGTGTCGTCCCGCTGTTTGTGCAGCGCGTCAGGGGGTGTACTATCACGGATCCCCCCGGTACTGCTGCTCATTCCGTTCACCAGCTCCGGAGGTTTACGTCACCAGCCTTCTAGGTGTCACTGAACTGGATTCATTACCACCAACCCCGGACTGTCTTGTAACATTACGCACACCTGGTTCCCATTCCCCCTGATTAGGGTATATATGTGCCCTCTGTTCCTCATTGTCCTTGTCGGTTATTGTTGCCATGTCTGTTGGTTCTGTGAGTACCTGTGCTATTGTATCGGCTTCCATGCTTCGTGTTTTTGTGCACTTGTTTTATGGGTCTCGTCCCATGTATTATTTAGAGGTTTACACCTTGCTCTTTTGTTTGGGTGGAGAAATTTTGTAAAAACTATTTTGTATTCCTGCGCCTGTCTCCAATCATTAGACAACGTAACAATACAGCCCATGAAAGAGGACAAGATGCTGTGTTACATTTCAAAAACACCAGGGTTTGTGCAGTGATCTGGTCTGAAGATAAGCCCTTCAATGCTGAAAAGCCGCTCTACAGCTGCAGAGGATGCTGGGACATGCAGGTACTCAGCAGCAACTCTGCTCAGTGTTGGTTATTTGTGTCTTCCCGAATTTCAAAGGATCAGTAGTTGGTGGAAGATATGGGATGTAAAGTATTTGAGGCTATTTGAAATATTTTTGGTTTCAAATAGTCTTCCAGGAAAGTATTTTATTTTATAATTATAACAATTCAAATACAAAATACAAGTATTTGTTTTGGAAATAATTAAATACACCGCAAAAAGTATTTTAAATACCAGATACTGAAATACACAAGAATTTGAACCAGGAGTTGGATCTAGGGTTGGAAAGGAAGGGTATACTACAGGAAACGTTTGATGTTTGCCAGTAAATGACTAGAATTTTGGTATCTTTCAAGGATTTTATGTAATCTATCACAAGACATCTAGTGGCTCTTTTGAGTACTTCAGAGCTGGTGTTCCTAATATTTCATACACTCAGTGTATAAACCATCAACTTAGCGAATACCATTGTTGTTTAATATAAGGTTTTCAGCATGAAATACTCCCCCAATTAGCGCCGCTAGAGCAGCTTACTGTGGAACGGATAAAATGGTCAACTAAGTGCAGGCGCGAGATGCGACTGAAATTTCACGGGTAGAGAGCAAGAGAGAGGGGTGGACATGGAAGGGGATTGGTTTAAGGCACTGAACATCATGGCATGATGTGAATTGGAATGTGTTTAGGCTATTACTAGCATTAAAACTTCATTGAATTACAAAATTATATACTAGACATTACGAATATTTGTGGAACTAAAATTAACATTATTAACCAGTTCTCCAAATCTTAAAATAACTGTTATGTTCCGAAACACTAGAGATCACTTTCATTCCCGGATCTGGTTCCGTTCCTCTGAAAAGGTCATTCTTTTTTATTTTTCAGTTCTGCTTCTTGAACCGGTTCGAACCCCTGATTTGAACCCAGGTCTGGTACACTGTGTGTGTGTTTGTGTGTGTCTGTGTGTGCACGTCTCACCTCCAGTTTTTGGTGTGCGCCGGCCCCTCGTCCAGCCTCATCAGAGCATATCGGGCGGCGCTGAGAGAAATGCCTCGTATCCCATCACCCCACTCTTTCTCCGCCCTGTCACACAATCAAACACCAGGGTTATATCATTCAATCATGTCACAACTAATGGTATTACATAGTTATTACACCATTAAAAGCCTAATAACTAGGCCTATGTGTTATTACATGTCTATTACAAATTAAAATGACGATATTATAACATTATTATTCAATCAACTGCACAGGCTTCTAACACATCTAAATGTCTAACCTATTTTCACCGTCTGGTAGGCTATTGGTTTAGGGAGCCATAAGAATTGTGTGAGCATGCGTCTTTAAAAAAACGCAGCTTAAAAAGTTGTTTAAAAATCAGTATTTGCTGCAAAAGTCTGCTTTATAGCATCTCTTCCTACAGACAGAATGCTAAGTCGTTGTTAGCCAAGCTCAACCAGCTTTACCATCAAGTCATGTAATTGCAACCCAAGCCATTGTCTCAGCACAGCAAGCCATAACACTAAACTGTCCAAACAATGGAAACCCCAATCGAAACATTTCCCCTTTAACTGGCTTGACTGAAGGATGGTTGATAGGATTTTTACCCCCCCCCCCCCCCCCCCCCCCCCCCCAATACACAGACACCACAAACACACTCAAACAGACAGCCAGCAAATCCAATCTGTCTCAGGGGTCGCACTACACTCACCCATGGAACTCAATATACTTGTAGATACTGCCAGCGATCACCATGGCAACAATGGCATAGAACCAGGAACAGATGAACATGAGCGATAGACACAGACTCATGCCCAGGAAGGACAGGGCCCTGTAAAGAGACACAAACAGAGAAAGGATTAGATACACACATGTACAGAATGCACATACACATACACATGCAGACATACATGTACATTAAACAGTATAAAAACACACGCACGCATGTATATGAGTGTGTATGTGTGTGCGCGCGTCTCAACTCCAATTCTTGGTGTGCCCTGGCTCCTCCTTCAGCCTCATCAGAGCATATCAGGCAGCACTGAGAGAAAAAGTCACATTTCTCTCAGCACCGCCCGATACAGTTTGATGCTGCTGGACGAAGGGCCGGCACACACCAAGAATTGGAGGTGACACGTGCGTGCACACACACACACACACACACACACACACACACACACACACATTCAAGGTCCTTGTATCATCTCTCAGGATGCGTTCCTTTGATGGGATTTTGTGGGACTCACCAGTGATAGAACTTGAAGCGTGGCCTCCAGTTAGGCGTCCTCAGGAGGGTTTGCAAGGCACAGGCCAGGTTTACAAACATGTAGCACATCAGAAAGAACCTACACAACAGAAACAAAGCCTTCAGCTATGGCAAAAAGCCAGAGAGACAGTAATGTGGCTTACATACATTTTCTGTTTATTTGGAAACATGTTGTATGTCTATAAGGCACCAATTACTCACTTATAAGCTGCTTATGAGCTTTTAACCAAATAAAAACCATTCTCAGATGTTACTATAGTAAATCATAGCCTTACATACTGACGTTACATATTGACGCAAAATGTAGAGTGAATTGTTTGTTCAGGAATCTTTTTTTAAATGGGGGGGTGTCTGAATACTTAAGTAAATGTGATATAATTAGCGAGAATGTCTGAAAAACAGTTTTTGCTTCATCAGTATTGGGTATTGTGTGTAGATTGATGAGGGGAAAAAATGTGAACACATTTTCAAATAAGGCTGTAACCTAACAAAATGTGGAAAAAGTCAAGGGGTGAAACCACTCCCCCTCCAATACAGCCACTGATTACTAAAACAAGACACAAATTGCCCTGCCCCTTGATCGTTGTTGATGTGTCAACAATCATCTGCAAGTTATGAGCAGTCAGCAGTTCACACACCAAGTAGGCTACTGGGAAGACAGGCAGCACTTAAAGTAGATGGCCCTAGCTGGGCAAAAAGACAAGTATTAGACAACAGATAAAGACAAAAATTATACTTATCGCGGTCCTGCTTTAAATAACATGCAGCTCATAAAGGCTTCATAAATCCTTCATAAACATTACATGAATGTATCACAAATCATCTATAAACCTATGTCATGCTCTATAAAGGGTTCATAAATGTGGGATAACTGTGTGAACATAATCAAATCAAATCAAATTGTATTAGTCGCATGCGCCGAATACAACAGGTGTAGACCTTACAGTGAAATGCTAACTTACGAGTCCCTAACCAACAATGCAGTTTAAAAACATACGGATAAGAATAAGAAATAAAAGTAACAAGTAATTAAAGAGCAGCAGTAAAATAACAATAGCGAGACTATACACAGGGGATACCGGTACAGAGTCAATGTGCCGAGGATCCAGTTTGTTGAGGTAATATGTACATGTCGGTAGAGTTATTAAAGTGACTATGCATAGATGATAACAACAGAGAGTAGCAGCGGGTAGCCATTTGATTAGATATTCAGGAGTCTTATGGCTTGGGGGTAGAAGCTGTTTAGAAGCCCCTTGGACTGAGACTTGGCGCTTCGGTACCGCTTGCCGTGCGGTACCAGAGAGAACAGTCTATGACTAGGGTGGCTGGAGTCTTTGACCATTTTTAGGGCCTTCCTGACACTGCCTGGTATAGAGGTCCTGGATGGCAGGAAGCTTGGCCCCAGTGATGTACTGGGCCGTTCGCACTACCCTCTGTAGTGCCTTGTGGTCGGAGGCCGAGCAGTTGCCATTCCAGACAGTGACGCAACCAGTCAGGATGCTCTCGATGGTGCTGCTGTAGAACCTTTTGAGGATCTGAGGACCCATGCCAAATCTTTTCAGTCTCCTGAGGAGGAAAAGGTTTTGTTCTGCCCTCTTCACGATTGTCTTGGTGTGCTTGGACCATGTTAGTTTGTTGGGGATGTGGACACCAAGGAACTTGAAGCTCTCAACCTGCTCCACTGCAGCCCGGGTTGATGTAGTCCACAATCATCTCCTTTGTCTTGATCACGTTGAGGGAGAGGTTGTTGTCCTGGCACCACACGGCCAGGTCTCTGACCTTCTCCCTATAGGCTGTCTTGTCATCGTCGGTGATCAGGCCTACCACTGTTGTGTCATCGGCAAACTTAATGATGGTGTTGGAGTCGTGCCTGACCATGCAGTCATGAGTGAACAGGGAATACAGGAGGGGGCTGAGCACCCAGCCCTGAGGGGCCCCCGTGTTGAGGATCAGCGTGGCGGATGTCTTGTTACCTACCCTTACCACCTGGGGGAAGCCCGTCAGGAAGTCCAGGATCCAGCTGCAGAGGGAGGTGTTTAGTCCCAGGGTCCTTAGCTTATTGATGAGCTTTGAGGGCACTGTGCTGAACGCTGAGCTGTAGTCAATGAATAGCATTCTCACATAGGTGTTCCTTTTGTCCAGGTGGGAAAGGACAGTGTGGAGTGCAATAGAGAGGGCGGTATGCAAATTGGAGTGGGTCTAGGTTTTCTGGGATAATGGTGTTGATGTGAGCCACGACCAGCTTTTCAAAGCTTTTCATGGCTGCAGACGTCAGTGCTACGGGTCGGTAGTCATTTAGGCAGGTTACCTTAATGTTCTTGGGCACAGGCACTATGGTGGTCTGCTTAACCCTTGTGTAGTCTTAACACTCACGGTTATCAAATCTTAGCATTCTTGAGAAAGTGTAAAAGACTTTCAGTGGCATCATGACACGGAAAATCGCCCTTCCACTCTCTGAATTCCATAGACAACATGTAGCCTCACCTCGGGACCTATACACACCAGCTAAGATTAGCAGCCCTATGTAGGTCAATCTCATCCATCCTTTTCCGTTGTTTCCATATTTACGGAAACCCTCCAAATTTGTCATCTCCATGATGATTTTTTCGATGGCCGGTGTGATGAACATGTGGAATGTTGAGGCGATGTCCTGGGCATGGGAAACTGCATATCTTGTGGGCCCTGGGATCATCTTTATGGCATTCTGTGCTGTCATCCTGCCCTGGTTGTCATATGGTGACAAGGACCATGTTATTTTGCTGTTCTTTGACAAATGTCTATCTTTCAACTTGGGGGATTTCTTCTTCATCTGAAGATGATGCATCGTGCTCTGGGTTGTATTCTTCCACATCTTCTTCTTCAGATACCTCCTCCTCTTCTAAATCATTGTTCTCTTGTTCATCCTGGACATCTGAACAAATCTGATCTATGACCTGTTGGGCACTGAAACGTGCACGTATGGCTTCAGCAAAGAGAGAACTGGGGGGACTGTCATCTGCAGCAACCTTATAGCCTCTGACTGCATTCCCCATTAGTAAACAATGCTTTCAAGAAATGTTTATTTTGTCTGAAATTTTGTTTATTTTGTCTGAAATTTTGTTTATTTTGTCTGTGAACTTGAGTCATGTGTGGGGTCGTGGAGGGGAGATGCGGCACATGCACAAGACAATTTTTGTTTTGTCTGAGTTCAATCAGTAGCACACATAATCTAATGGTTTTGTGGTGTGTAAATTATTTTATAACTGCCGGGTCAAAAATGACCCAAAGACAATCTTTGTACCCTGGTGATGTACAGCTTTCATGGAAACATGAACAAAGGCTATGTTTCACTTTTTCTGATGCTGTGATCACTCTAGGAAAAATCATCAAATTTAAAGTCGAACAAAGATAATTTAGGGGTTTTCTCTGCTGTTAACCTGTTAGGGCTAGGGGGCAGTATTGACATGGCCGGATAAAAAAACGTACCCGGTTTAATCTGGTTACTACTCCTGCCCAGTAACTAGAATATGCATATAATTATTGGCTTTGGATAGAAAACACCCTAAAGTTTCGAAAACTGTTTGAATGGTGTCTGTGAGTATAACAGAACTCATATGGCAGGCCAAAACCTGAGAAGATTCCATGCAGGAAGTGGCCTGTCTGACAAGTTGTGTTTCATCTTGGCTCTTTTTATTCAAAGACTGAGGATCTTTGCTATAACGTGACACTTCCGACGGCTCCCATAGGCTTTCAGAGCCCGGGAAAAAGCTGAACGATATCGAGGCAGCCTCTGGCTGAAACACTTTATCGCGTTTGGCAAGTGGCCGATCAGAGTACTTACTATGGGCTTAGGCGCATGCCCGAGTCGACCCCATGCTTTATTTTCTTTTGTCTGTTTACCTAAACGCAGAATCCCGGTCGGAATATTATCGTTTTTTTATGAGAAAAATGGCATAAAAATTGATTTTAAACAGCGGTTGACATGCTTCGAAGTACGGTAATGGAATATTTATACATTTTTTGTCACGAATTGCGCCATGCTCGTCACCCTTATTTACCCTTTCGGATAGTGTCTTGAACGCACGAACAAAACGCCGTTATTTGGATATAACGATGGATTATTTTGGACCAAACCAACATTTGTTATTGAAGTAGAAGTCCTGGGAGTGCATTCTGACGAAGACAGCAAAGGTAATAACATTTTTCTTATAGTAAATCTGACTTTGGTGAGTGCTAAACTTGCTGGGTGTCTAAATAGCTAGCCCTGTGATGCCGGGCTATCTACTGAGAATATTGCAAAATGTGCTTTCACCGAAAAGCTATTTTAAAATCGGACATATCGAGTGCATAGAGGAGTTCTGTATCTACAATTCTTAAAATAATTGTTATGCTTTTTGTGAACGTTTATCGTGAGTAAATTAGTAAATTCACCGGCAGTGTTCGGTGGGAATGCTAGTCACATGCTAGTCACATGCTAATGTAAAAAGCTGGTTTTTGATATAAATATGAACTTGATTGAACAAAACATGCATGTATTGTATAACATAATGTCCTAGGGTTGTCATCTGATGAAGATCATCAAAGGTTAGTGCTGCATTTAGCTGTGGTTTGGGTTTATGTGACATTATATGCTAGCTTGAAAAATGGGTGTCTGATTATTTCTGGCTGGGTACTCTGCTGACATAATCTAATGTTTTGCTTTCGTTGTAAAGCCTTTTTGAAATCGGACAGTGTGGTTAGATTAACGAGAGTCTTGTCTTTAAAATGGTGTAAAATAGTCATATGTTTGAAAAATGTAAGTAATAGCATTTCTAAGGTATTTGAATATCGCACCACGGGATTACACTGGCTGTTGAGTAGGTCGGACGCAAGCGTCCCACCTAGCCCATAGAGGTTAAACATAGTGGTGGGTCATTTTTGACTCTTAAAACAACACAAGGGTTAAAACATGTGGTATTACACACTTGGACAGGGAGAGAGTGAAAATGTCAGTGAAGACACTTGACAGTTGGTCAGCGCATGCTCGCAGTACAGTCGTACACAAACGTTTTGAGAATGACACAAATATTCATTTCCACAAAGTTTGCTGCTTCAGTGTCTAGATATTTTTGTCAGATGTTACTATGGAATACTGAAGTATAATTACAAGCATTTCATAAGTGTCAAAGGCTTTTATTGACAATTACATGAAGTTGATGCAAAGAGTCGATATTTGCACTGTTGACCCTTCTTTTTCAAGACCTCTGCAATCCGCCCTGGCATGCTGTCAATTAACTTCTGGGCCACATCCTGACTGATGGCAGCCCATTCTTGCATAATCAATGCTTGGAGTTTGTCAGAATTTGTGGGTTTTTGTTTGTCCACCCACCTCTTGAGGATTGACCACAAGTTCTCAATGGGATTAAGGTCTGGGGAGTTTCCTGGCCATGGACCCAAAATATCAATGTTTTGTTCCCCGAGCCACTTAGTTATCACTTTTGCCGTATGGCAAGGTGCTCCATCATGCTGGAAAAGGCATTGTTCGTCACCAAACTGTTCATGGATGGTTGGGAGAAGTTGCTCTCAGAGGATGTGTTGGTAACATTCTTTATTCATGGCTGTGTTCTTAGGCAAAATTGTGAGTGACCCAACTCCCTTGGCTGAGAAGCAACCCCACACATGAATGGTCTCAGGATGCTTTACTGTTGGCTTGATACAGGACTGATGGTAGCGCTCACCTTGTCTTCTCCGGACAAGCTTTTTCCCGGATGCCCCAAACAATCGGAAAGAGGATTCATCAGAGAAAATGACTGTACCTTTTGAAGAATATCAGTCTGTCCCTGATGTTTTTCCTGGAGAGAAGTGGCTTCTTTGCTGCCCTTCTTGACACCAGGCCATCCTCCAAAAGTCTTTGCCTCACTGTGCGTGCAGATGCACTCACACCTGCCTGCTGCCATTCCTGAGCAAGCTCTGTACTGGTGGTGCCCCGATCCCGCAGCTGAATCAACTTTAGGAGACGGTCCTGGCACTTGCTGGACTTTCTTGGGCACCCTGAAGCCTTCTTCACAATAATTGAACCGCTCTCCTTGAAGTTCTTGATGATCCGATAAATGGTTGATTTAGGTGCACTCTTACTGGCAGCAATATCCTTGCCTGTGAAGCTTTTTTGTGCAAAGCAATGATGATTGCACGTGTTTCCTTGCAGGTAACCATGGTTGACAGAGAAAGAACAATGATTCCAAGCACCCCCCTCCTTTTGAAGCTTCCAGTCTTTTATTTGAACTCAATCAGCATGACAGAGTGATCTCCAGCCTTGTCCTCGGCAACACTCACACCTGTGTTAATGAGAGAATCACGGACATGATGTCAGCTGGTCCTTTTGTGGCAGGGCTGAAATGCAGTGGAAATGTTTTTTGGGGGGGATTCAGTTCATTTGCATGGCAAAGAGGGACTTTCCAATTAATTTCAATTCATCTGATCACTCTTCATAACATTCTGAAGTATATGCAAATTGCCATCATACAAACTGAGGCAGCAGACCTTATGAAAATTTATATTTGTGTCATTCTCAAAACTTTTGGCCATGACTCTACACGTCCTGGTAATCCGTCTGGCCCTGCGGCCTTGTGAATATTGACCTGTTTAAAGGTCTTACATCGGTTGCGGAGAGCGTGATCACACAGTCTACCGGAACAGCTGGTGCTCTCATGCATGTTTCAGTGTTATTTGCCTCGAAGCGAGCACAGAAGTAGCTTAGCTCGTCTGGTAGGCTCGTGTCACTAGGCAGCTCTCGGCGGTGCTTCCCTTTTGTTTTTATTTAAAAAAAATATTTCACCTTTATTTAACTAGGCAAGTCAGTTAAGAACAAATTCTTAATTTCAATGACGGCCTAGGAACAGTGGGTTAACCTCTATGGGCTAGGCGGGACGTAATCGTCCCACCTACGTAACAGCCAGTGTAATCCAGTGGCGCGATTTTCAAATACCTTAAAAATCCTATTACTTCAATTTCTCAAACATATGACTATTTTACAGCTATTTAAAGACAAGACTCTCGTTAATCTAACCACACTGTCCGATTTCAAAAAGGCTTTACAACGAAAGCAAAACATTAGATTATGTCAGCAGAGTACCCAGCCAGAAATAATCAGACACCCATTTTTCAAGCTAGCATATAATGTCACATAAACCCAAACCACAGCTAAATGCAGCACTAACCTTTGATGATCTTCATCAGATGACAACCCTAGGACATTATGTTATACAATACATGCATGTTTTGTTCAGTCAAGTTCATATTTATATCAAAAACCAGCTTTTTACATTAGCATGTGACGTTCAGAACTAGCATACCCCCCGCAAACTTCCGGGGAATTTACTAACAATTTACTAAATTACTCACGATAAACGTTCACAAAAAGCATAACAATTCTTTTAAGAATTATAGATACAGAACTCCTCTATGCACTCGATATGTCCGATTTTAAAATAGCTTTTCGGTGAAAGCACATTTTGCAATATTCTCAGTAGATAGCCCAGCCATCACGGGCTAGCTATTTAGACACCCGGCAAGTTTAGCCTTCACCAAAATCAGATTTACTATAACAAAAATGTTATTACCTTTGTTGTCTTCGTCAGAATGCACTCCCAGGACTTCTACTTCAATAACAAATGTTGGTTTGGTCCCAAATAATCCATCGTTATATCCAAATAGCGGCGTTTTGTTCGTGCGTTCAAGACACTATCCCAAGTGTAAATCAGGGTCGCGCGCATGGTGCAATTCGTGACAAAAAAATTCTAAATATTCCATTACCGTACTTCGAAGCATGTCAACCGCTGTTTAAAATCAATTTTTATGCAAGTTGTCTCGTAAAAAAGCGATAATATTCCGACCGGGAATCTCCTTTTCGGTAAACAGAGGAAAAAACACAAAGACGGGGGCGGCCAGTGCACTCGCCTAAGCCACAGTCCCTTGATCGGCCACTTGAGAAAGGCGATAATGTGTTTCAGCCTGGTGCTGGAATGACGACATTCAGGTTTTTCCCGGGCTCTGAGAGCCTATTGGAGCCGTGGGAAGTGTCACGTTACCGCAGAGATCCTTTGTAATGGAATGAGATGTCAAAGAAAGACAATAAATGGTCAGACAGGCCACTTCCTGTAAAGGAATCTCTCAGGTTTTGACCTGCCATATGAGTTCTGTTATACTCACAGACACCATTCAAACAGTTTTAGAAACTTTGGAGTGTTTTCTATCCAAAGCCAATAATTATATGCATATTCTAGTTACTGGGCAGGAGTAGTAACCAGATTAAATCGGGTACGTTTTTTATCCGGCCGTGTCAATACTGCCCCCTAGCCCTAACAGGTTAATCTTCCGCATAGGTCATCGATTTTATTCTCCAAAGATTGCTCGTTTGCGAGCAGAATGGAAGGAAGTGGGGGTTTATTCGTTCGCCTACGAATTCTCAGAAGGCAGCCTGCCCTCTGGCCCCTTTTTCTCTGCCTCCTCTTCACGCAAATCACAGGGATCTGGGCCTGTTCCCGAGAAAGCAGTATATCATTCGCCGTCGGGCTTGTCAGACTCGTTAAAGGAAAAAAAGGATTCTGCCAGTCCGTAGTGAGTAATCGCAGTCCTGATGTCCAGAATTTATTTTCGGTCACAAGAGACGGTAGCGGCAACATTATGTACAAAATAAGTAAAAAAATAAGTTACAAACAATGCAAATAAATGAACAAAAAAACACAATCGTTGGGGACACGTAAACATCAGCCTTCTTCTCTGGCACCATTGTTACCACCGATGTCAAATGTGAAAAAACCCACTATGTCAAATATGACATAAATCTGTGTTTTATAAAGGGTGGCATAAGCACTGCTTAAGAAATCATTAAAGTGAGGCTTCACAAAGCATTTATAAACTTGTCATGCATCTTGGCAGAGCATTGCAATGCCAGGATAGTGGTTTATATTCCCGGGACCACCCCATACGCAAACATGTTTGTATGCATGACTGTAAGTCGCTGTGGATAAAAGCGTCTGCTAAATTGTATATATTACATTATATTACTGTAAAACATTTCTAGGATGGCTTAACCTTTTTCCCTCTTCATTGCATAGCCAATATTGGACCAGACCTCAACTTTCCACAAAATGCTGTGCTGCAGGATGACACACACTCTAAAGTGCAATCATGCACAGATAAAAAACATAGGTAGGACCTTATAAAATACGTTAAGATGTTTTCCCAAATTCCATTTTCTCGGTTGAGTTTTTCCAGGTTTTGGATTTAAAAAATGGATTTAAAAAATGCTGGTTTCCACACACTTTGATATTCTGTGTTCAGAACAATGCTTAAACCACATCAGGGGACAACGTTTGAGGTCTGGGAAAAATATAACAAACTTTTTTGAGTGTAGTTGCCTTTTAATTCAGTGTGCATGCCCTTCACTGTTGTTTGGTTAGATGTGTTTCTGTAGAGCAGTAAGTGCACATGTGATGAGTTTGCAAATCAACTGCCCACCTGTGGTGCCACTTGACAGCAAAAAAAAAGTAAGTTAACCTTTATTCATTGAAATTTAAATTAGTTTGTAATAGTTAAGTGTTGAGTTCGATTACATAGCTACCTCAATCGTTATTTTAAATAATTTCAGTGACTTCACAGCAATTGCTAGCTAGCTAGCTAAAGAACATTTTGCTAGATAGCAGTCTCAGCTAAACACAAAATCCCCCTAGATTCAGCCACATCTCATAGTCATGTTATCAGATTTGTAAATTAAAGAGGAATATAATAATATGAATCAAATGGAGTTTCCCATCTCCCCAAAGCACAGAAATGCCCTTATCCAGATGGTGTAACAAAGGCATTTCCTAACAGACCTGCTAAATTTCTTTGTTGTTACTTTAAGGTGGAACCAACATACAGTACCTCCAGCAGGCAGAGAGGCAAGAACCAATCGTCCACTAGCTCAAGAACAAGCTACAATGTTCACAGCCCGGTGTAATGTTCAATGTAATTGCATTGCTGGACTTTTAAAACTTAATGTATGTGTATTGTTTAAACATTTAAAAATAAAAGGAAATGTATGGTTGAAATGTTTATTTGATTTAGCTGTTAGTGATATTTCCCTAACTGTTAATAGATTTGTGTCACCATCATTAAGCCTTTATGTACAGTACCAGTCTAAATTTTTGGACACCCTGTCACGTCCTGACCAGTATAAGGGTTATTTGTTATTGTAGTTTGGTCAGGACGTGGCAGAGGGTATTTGTTTTATGTGGTTTGGGGTGGTGGTTTATTTAGTAGGGCGTTTGATTTATTATTTCCGTGTTTTTGGGTAATGTTCTATGTGGTCTATGTGGTCTCTAGTCTTTTGTCTAGTTTATTGGGGTTGGACTCTCAATTGGAGGCAGGTGTTTTCTCGTTGCCTCTGATTGAGAGTCCTATATATGGGTATGTGTTTGGTTTAGTGTTTGTGGGAGATTGTTTCTTGTTTTGCGTGTGTGAGCCTGACAAGACTGTTTTGTTGTTCGTGAGTTCTTCTTTTGTTGTTTTGGTGTTCACCTTTATTGAAAATAAATACAAGATGAGCATCCACATTCCTGCTGCGTTTTGGTCCTCCATTCCCGACGACAACCGTTACACACACCTACTCATTCCAGGGTTTTTCTTTATTTGTACTATTTTCTACATTGTAGAATAATAGTGAAGACATCAAAACGAAATAACACATATGGAATCATGTAGTAAACAAAAAAGTATTTAACAAATCAAAATATATTTTTTCTTTGAGAATTTTCAAAGTAGCCACCCTTTGCCTTGACAGCTTTGCACACTCTTGGCATTCTCTCAACCAGCTTCATGAGGTACCAGCGTCACCTGGAATGCATTTCAATTAACAGGTGAGTCTTGTATAAGATAATTTGTGGAATTTCTTTCCTTCGTAATGCGATTGAGTCAATCAGTTGTGTTGTGACAAGGTAGGGGTGGTATACAGAAGTTAGCCCTATTTGGTAAAAGACCAAGTCCATATTATGGCAAGAACAGCTCAAATAAGCAAAGAGAAATGACACTCCATCATTACTTTAAGACATGAACAAGAACTTTGAAAGTTTCTTCAATTGCAGTCGCAAAAACCGTCAAGCGCTATGATGAAATTGGCTCTCATGAGGACCGCCACAGGAAAGGAAGACCCAGAGTTACCTCTGCTGCAGAGGATAAGTTCATTAGAGTTACCAGCCTCAGAAATTTCAGCTGAAATAAATGTTTCACAGAGTTCAAGTAACAGACACATCTCAACATCAACTGTTCAGAAGAGACTCTGTGAATCAGCCCTTCATGGTCGAATTGCTGAAAAGAAACCACTACTAAAGGACAGCAATAAGAAGAGGAGACTTGCTTAGGCCAAGAAACACCAGCAATGGACATGAAATGGAAATCTGTCCAAATCTGAGATTTGAGTATTTTCATTTTTTTGGTTCTCCGCATGTGTGGTTCCCACCATGAAGCATGGAGGAGGAGGTGTGACGGTGCTTTGCTGGTGACACTGTCTGTGATTTATTTAGAATTCAAGGCACACTTAACCAGCATGGCTACCACAGCATTCCATCTGGTTTGAGTTCAGTGGGACTATCATTTGTTTTTCAACAGGACAATGACCCAACACACCTCCAGGCTGTATAAGGCCTATTTTACCAAAAAGGAAAGTGATGGAGTGCTGCATTAGATGACCTGGCCTCCACAATCAACCGACCTCAACCCAATTGAGATGGTTTGGGATGAGTTGGACCGCAGAGTGAAGGAAAAGCAGCCAACAAGTGCTCAACATATGTGGGAACTCCTTCAAGACTGTTGGAAAAGATTTCAAGGTGAAGCTGGTTGAGAGACTGCCAAGAGTGTGCAAAGAGTGGCAACTTTTTTTTTTTTACTACATGATTCCATATGTGTTATTTCATAGTTTTGTTGTCACTATTATTCTACAATATAGAACAATAGTAAAAATAATGAAAAACCCTTGAATAAGTAGGTGTGTCCAAACTTTTGACTGGTACTGTATGTGTAATGAATGAAGTGTCTGACTTCATAATAAGTACAGCATCATATGATACAAGGCATTTATGTATGTGTTATAAATGACCAAAGGGGTCTGACTTTAAAGTAATTACAATGTAATGCAATATAGAGTCTTTATGGATGTGTTATGAATGACCAAAGTCTTTATGGATGTGTTATGAATGACTGAAGGTGTCTCACTTCAAACAAAGTATTCGTATTCCTCTTCTGTTCCCATGCTGGAGACCAGGGCTCAACTACAACCTGTTACAATGGTGCCACCATTTTGTGGCTGATATTTCAGCGGGGGAGAAGGTGAACGTGTCAAAGACCTGACTGGGCCTAGCACCACATGGTATGGCTTGTTATATTGTTGTGTCAAAGACCTGACTGGGCTTAGCACCGCACGGTATGGCTTGTTACAGTGGGGGAAAAAAGTATTTAGTCAGCCACCAATTGTGCAAGTTCTCCCACTTAAAAAGATGAGAGAGGCCTGTAATTTTCATCATAGGTACACGTCAACTATGACAGACAAAATGAGAATTTTTTTTCCAGAAAATCACATTGTAGGATTTTTAATGAATTTATGTGCAAATTATGGTGGAAAATAAGTATTTGGTCAATAACAAAAGTTTATCTCAATACTTTGTTATATACCCTTTGTTGGCAATGACACAGGTCAAATGTTTTCTGTAAGTCTTCACAAGGTTTTCACACACTGTTGCTGGTATTTTGGCCCATTCCTCCATGCAGATCTCCTCTAGAGCAGTGATGTTTTGGGGCTGTCGCTGGGCAACACGGACTTTCAACTCCCTCCAAAGATTTTCTATGGGGTTGAGATCTGGAAACTGGCTAGGCCACTCCAGGACCTTGAAATGCTTCTTACGAAGCCACTCCTTCGTTGCCCGGGCGGTGTGTTTGGGATCATTGTCATGCTGAAAGACCCAGCCAAGTTTCATCTTCAATGCCCTTGCTGATGGAAGGAGGTTTTCACTCAAAATCTCACGATACATGGCCCCATTCATTCTTTCCTTTACACGGATCAGTCGTCCTGGTCCCTTTGCAGAAAAACAGCCCCAAAGCATGATGTTTCCACCCCCATGCGTCACAGTAGGTATGGTGTTCTTTGGATGCAACTCAGCATTCTTTGTCCTCCAAACACGACGAGTTGAGTATTTACCAAAAAGTTCTATTTTGGTTTCATCTGACCATATGACATTCTCCCAATCCTCTTCTGGATCATCCAAATGCTCTCTAGCAAACTTCAGACGGGCCTGGACATGTACTGGCTTAAGCAGGGGGACACGTCTGGCACTGCAGGATTTGAGTCCCTGGCGGCGTAGTGTGTTACTGATGGTAGGCTTTGTTACTTTGGTCCCAGCTCTCTGCAGGTCATTCACTAGGTCCCCCCGTGTGGTTCTGGGATTTTTGCTCACCGTTCTTGTGATCATTTTGACCCCACGGGGTGAGATCTTGCGTGGAGCCCCAGATCGAGGGAGATTATCAGTGGTCTTGTATGTCTTCCATTTCCTAATAATTGCTCCCACAGTTGATTTCTTCAAACCAAGCTGCTTACTTATTGCAGATTCAGTCTTCCCAGCCTGGTGCAGGTCTACAATTTTGTTTCTGGTGTCCTTTGACAGCTCTTTGGTCTTGGCCATAGTGGAGTTTGGAGTGTGACTGTTTGAGGTTGTGGACAGGTGTCTTTTATACTGATAACAAGTTCAAACAGGTGCCATTACAGGTAACGAGTGGAGGACAGAGGAGCCTCTTAAAGAAGAAGTTACAGGTCTGTGAGAGCCAGAAATCTTGCTTGTTTGTAGGTGACCAAATACTTATTTTCCACCATAATTTGCAAATAAATTCATAAAAAATCCTACAATGTGATTTTCTGGAATTTTCTTTCTCATTTTGTCTGTCATAGTTGACGTGTACCTATGATGAAAATTACAGGCCTCTCTCATCTTTTTAAGTGGGAGAACTTGCACAATTGGTGGGTGACTAAATACTTTTTTTCCCCACTGTATATTGTTGTGTCAAAGACCTGCCTAGGCCCTTCACTGCACGGTATGGCTCATTATATTGTTGTGTGTGTGTTTGTGTACTGAGGAACATGTAACTTACTTCCAGAAGAAAGCCCCTTTCAATTTCCTTATCAAGATAAGTGTTTCTTGGTCTAACGTCGTCACCAGGCTATTGCGCACACAGCACATATGTATCAACCATTCAAACTTGGCCTTAGTAGGAGTGATCATAGAATTCAACGGGAGAGACCTTACTGAGTAAAGTACACTATATATACACAAAAGTATGTGGACACCCCTTAAAATTTGTGGACTCGGCTATTTCAGCCACATCCGCTGCTGACAGGTGTATAAAATCGAGCACACAGCCATGCAATCTCCATAGACAAACATTGGCAGTAGAATGGCCTTACTGAAGAGTTATGTGACTTTCAACGTGGCACCGTCATAGGATGCCACCTTTCCCGACTAGAGCTGCCCCGGTCAACTGCTAGTGCTGTTATTGTGAAGTGTAAACGTCTAGGAGCAACAACAGCTCAGCCACGAAGTGGTAGGCCACACAAGCTCACAGAACAAGACCGCAGAGTGCTGAAGTGAGCAGCATGTAAAAATTGTCTCTCCTCGGTTGCAACACTCACTACCAAGTTCCAAATTGCCTCTGGAAGCAACGTCATCATAATAACTGTTCGTTGGGAGCTTCATGAAATGGGTTTCCATAGCAGAGCAGCTGTACACAAGCCTAAGATTACCATGTGCAATGCCAAGTGTCGGCTGGAGTGGTTTAAAGCTCGCTGCCATTGGACTCTGGAGCAGTGGAAATGCCTTCTCTGGAGTGATGAATCACACTTCACCATTTCGATTTTAAACCTAACCATAACTAATGAAGGCCAAGTTTTATGTGTTGGTCCACCAGACCTTCCGTGCATTTGGGCAGAAGTGTCTTGGAATGAGATTAGGTGTAATGTGACTAACATGACTTCACTTTAGAGCGTGTTCCATCCTTCAGCACAACATGTCACCCTTTATAAAGCACATGTTTATTTCACATTCGACACAGTGGATTATGTCACATTTGACATTGGTGATTATGTCACACAGTTATTCCAGATTTATGAACCCCTTATAAAGCATGACCTACCGTTACAGATGCTTTGTAACACATTTATGTAGTTCTTCTTCTTCTTCTTATTATTATGAAGACTTTATGAAGCCTGTATAAGCTGAAGTCCTCTAGCTATACTGTTAGTGAGCATTTCTCCTTTGCCAAGATAATCCATCCACCTGACTGGTGAGGCATATCGAGAAGTTGATTAAACACCATGATCATATTCACAGGCCATTCTAAAATGTGCAGTTTTTGTGACACAACACAATGCCACACGTTTTGTCTCAAGTTTTGAGGGAGCGTGCAATTGGCATGCTGACTGCAGGAATGTCCACCAGAGCTTTTGCCAGAGAATTTAATGTTAATTTCTCTACCAACGTTGTTTTAGAGATTTTGGCAGAACGTCCAACCGGCCTCGCAAACTGCAGACCATGTGTAACCATGCCAGCCCAGCTTCTTCAACTGCAGGATCGTCTGAGACCAGCCACCTGGACAGCTGATGAAACTGTGGGATTGCACAACCAAATAATTTCTGCACAAACTATCAAAAACCGTCTCAGGGAAACTCATCTTGGTGCTCGTCGTCCTCACCAGGATCTTGAACTGACTGCAGTTTGTCGTCGTAACCGACTTCAGTGGGAAAATGCTCACCTGCTGATGTCAACATTGTGAACACAGTGCCCCATGGTGGTAGTGGAGTTATGGTATGGGCAGGCATTTAAGCTATGGACAACAAAAACAATTGTATTTATCAATGGCAATTTGAATGCAGAGAGATACCGTGACGAGATCCTGAGGCCCATTGTCGTGCCATTCATCTGCCACCATCATCTCATGTTTCAGCATGATAACGCATGTCGCAAGGATCTGTACAAAATTCCGGGAAGTTGAAAATGTCCCAGTTCTTCCATGGCCTGCATCCTCACCAGAGCATGTTTTGGATGCTCTGGATCGACGTGCATGACAGCGTGGTCCAGTTGCCGCCAATATCCAGCAACTTCACACAGCCATTGAAGAGGAGTGAGACAACATTGCACAGGCCACAATCAACAACCTGTGTCGCGCTGTATGAGGCAAATTGTGGTCACACCAGATACTGGCTGGTGATCCACACCCCTATTTTTTTTATGTCTCTGTGACCAACAGATGCATATCTCTATTCCTAGTCATGTGAAATCCATAGATTAGGGCTTAATGAATTCATTTAAATTGACCGATTTTTTTATATGAACTGTAACTCTGTAAAATCTTAGAAATTGTTGCATGTTGCTTTTGTATTTTTGTTCAGTGTATGTGTTTATCTTAAGTGCTAAGATCTAATTTGTCCATTGTCAGAAGTATATATCATATTTACAGTATGCATATTAGACAGTCCATATTGGTACAGAATGAGTGCACTCATAAATAGGGCCAGGAGTTTTACCTGGCCATGTGACCTGACCAGAAAAAAATCTGGGCCCTAGTTATAGGCTGTAACTAGGACCCAGAGTTTTTCCCTGGCCAGGTCCTGTGGTGGGGAACAACTCCTGGTCCCGCTCATAGACACTCACATGGAGAGGATGGGGGCCACTGCGTCCAGGGAGGCGATGAGGATCCCTATCTCACAGATACAGGCGGTCAGCAGCAAGGCCCAGGTGGGCTCCCCATTGGCCTTCCCATGGCCAAACACCTGGCGGACACATCACACACTGAGATGTTAGAGGGGATAGAGTTACAACATACATTAGTTATTCCATTATTTCAAGGCAGGTTGTATGTACTGTAGATGTAACAGAGGTTTTTCAGTGAACCACGCTCACGTGAGACCTGACCCTTGTCTGGGACCTGAGGATTATCATTAGTGTACACAGACACCAACCCTCAAAATTGAATGTGAATGAAAGAATTCGTGAGGCAGTGTGGTAGTGTCCAATGTCACCTGAGACTGATATGAGACATGTTGACAAACCAACATAACAAATTGTCCCAGATCAGTGCTTAATGCTGAACGCTGACAGAATAATCATAACAAATGTACCCAGATCAGTGCTAATTGCTGAATGCTGACAGAATTATGAAAACAAATGGTCCCAGATCAGTGTAAAATGCTAGAATGTTAACAGAATGACTGAGACTGACCCGTAGGATGGGCACAACACCATCCCTGGAGATGGCCTGCATGAGACGCGGGGCGCCCGTCAAGCTCTGAAGCCCCGCTCCACAGGTGGAGAAGAAGGAGCCAATTACAATCACCCACGGGGATGGCCACGCCAAGGTACCAATGACCAGGTTGCCATTGACTCCCTCTCCAAACCTGAGGGAGATGGACATGACACCCAGCCAATCAGACATGAAGAAAGGTAGGAGGAGAGACAATTACCTGGGTCCTATTGATTAGACACCAAACTGAAGAAAACTGACTAAAACAGGGAGGGCCTACCTGGACTACAACTGCAGTAAATGTGGTAATTTCTGTTTTAAAACATTTTCTGTTGAATACGAACCAGGTATAGCATCCCTCATCTAGTACCTGAGCACTGGAAAAGCTTGACTGAGAAATTTTGAAACAATTGCAGACATTTTGGCTCATTATGCATAACTTACTTGTCTCTTAGTACCACTCCATCGATACAGGCACCGAACAGGACCACAGCGGACATGTCTATAAGGTCACATTAAGGAAAACAGACAGACACACACTCATTGCTAGCACATAGGGACATATTCTCACTTATCTCTGTTATGTCTGCACATTGAGAGTTACATAAGTACACAGTTCGACAGTACTATTATTGTTGGGTTATGTCTGATGTATTGTGGTAAATGATTAATTGCTTTGTTCTGTAACGGTTACTTTGAGATAAAGAACAACACGGTTTACTTGAAATTGCTTTCATGGAGTTATCATTATAAACATAACAACCTTGAGGCTAAAGGCCCAATTCAATCAAACCTAATATATATTTTATGTTGAAAAGTAAAATAAAAAGGTTTTGTATAAAATAGAGCTCTTTTACTATTGGTAGATGGCATGTGAGCGACAGCTAAAAGCAGTGCACTAGCCCATTGAGTCCAGAAAGGGGAGCAGTAAAAGGATACACACTAGTGAGGTAGTGGTGATGGCCATGATAGTGCCGATGGGGATGGACTTCTGCGCGTCACGCAGGTCTCCAGACCGGTTTGATCCGGCCATGATCCCTGTGAAACACAAGAAGAGAGGTCACTTTAGAAAAACTCCTGCTCACACAATAACCTCTGCACATTTGCCGTGTCAACGTTTCAGTCTGAGAATTGTTTTCAAAACACAGGCAGAGGTCTATAAGAAAACTCAGATAATCAAATGGTGGGCTTAGAAACTCACACAATAGCATGTGTATGTCGATTTGAAACCTACTTTCCGTTGTCAAATTATCACAACTGAAAAATACAGCAAATTGATCCTTCTAATGACAAACAACTGCTTTTTGTGTAAAAAAGAATCATGACTTCAGATGAATCTTTGACAGTATCGTAAAATGTTTCAATAAATTGACACACATCTCCACTATCTAGATAAAAAAAATAACCACACAAAACAACACAAAGGGTGAGCATTTTCCCTCGATCCCTTGCGTCCTCTCTTTTCCTTGAGATTAACCCTTGGTGAATTCACCCTTTGAGGATGAGAGGAATGAGTTTCAGCTCTGTGTCTCTTCCTCTTTGCATTATCCCTTCCTGTCAGCTGACCTGTGACGGAGGGGAAGTAGATGCCGACTAGAAGGGTGAAGAAGCTGGTGATGTCGGCCAGAACGTAGCGGTTGGAGTTGGTCAGAGTTTCATCGGGGCCCTCCACGGTCGCAATCCCAATCTTGGCCACCAGATTGCCCTTCTCCAGGTAATTCCCAAATAGGTTCTCTGTGTGTGTGTGTGTGTGTGTGTGTGTGTGTGGGGGGGGGGGGGGGGGGGGGGGGGGGGAGAAGGGGGAGAGAGAGGGGGGAGGGAGAAGTAAACAGAGAGAAAGAGGGAGAGAGAGGGCAATTTAATGGTAAAGAGAGGAGGAAGAGGGAGATAAAGGGAAAGAGAGTGAGGGGGTTTGGAGAGAGAGCGAGAAATGGAGGGAGGAGGGAGAATATTAATTATAATCGCTTGACCTTTAGTTCCATTGTACTGTACATACAATTGGGCGGCAAATAAAGAAAGTGCAGTATGCTTCCTGCAAGAGCACGCGGGTGTGTTTCCCGCATGTGTGTGTGCAAGCATGTGTACTGTACTGTAGGTACAGTGACCTGAGTGTGGGTGGACCAGAACAGTGCATGTTATTAGGTGTAACTGTGTTTAGAAAGAATAAGTAGATAGCCACAAAATAATAGTATTTATAATAATATAATATTATGTTAGCCTTTTAGCAAACACTTTCATTCAAAGTGACCATCATACATGCATGCATTTTACGTATTGGTGACTCTGGCAGCAATAGAGCCCACAATCCTGGCATTGCAAGTGCCATGCTCTACCAACTGAGCCAGAAGAAGACTAATAGTTAACTGTGTTTGGTCACCTTTGAGGATGCCGCTCATGACCCCAGGGATGCCCTGGATGAAGGACACGTTGTTGTTGGCAAAGTACTCGTCACAGGTGGCGTTGAGGAAGGGAGTATCGCAGAAGATCTTCCACAGCTTGGTGGTGACTGTGCCGTTGCCACTCTCCAGTGTTTTGGCGCACACATCGAACCCTTTGGAGATCAGCGGGCGATTCCCCAGCATACAGACTCTGCACAGCAGGGGAGATGTGTTAGTGTTTTAGTTTAGTTTATTAGGATCCCCATTAGCTACTGCACATGCAGCAGCTACTCTTCCTGGGGTCCACATAAAATGTACAAATACACAACAAAGTACAGAACAGTTATCGACAAGAACAACATAAGCTACACATTACGTGTGTTAGTGTGACGACCGGGAATCAAACCCCAACTGCCCATGCAGACAACTTTAGACTGAGTTAGTCACCTGAGTCGAATACTAGGCATTGGCGTTGAGAGCTAGCACAAGTCTGTGGGTATCAGTCCCCATATTGAACAGAAGAGTCCTCCCTACTGAAAATGTCACACAAGATGAATATGTTCCATTCGTATTTAACCCATCTGCTTATGAGCATTGAATATCATTTCTATATATTTTCAATATACTTCAAATCATCTTAAAATGGGTGAACATGTGGTCAAATTATATTGCAACAAAAAGTCTCAAAACCCAAATCTCCCATATGGGCCACAATTATATAAATAAATATATTACATCAAACATGATTCACATCACACCCACATTGCTCAAGTTCGGCTCAGCCCCAATATTGAAGAGTAGCTTGGTCCCACATCTGTTTGTTCTGTCTTTCCAACTCCTATGGTCATTCTCATGTGACAATGACCATAGGACTTGACAAGACGACAGAAACAGATCTGGGAGCAGGCTAACTGAACAGTAGGGGCCCTTACGGGAAGTCAGGCGGTTCGATGGCTGTCTTGATGACTCCGGCATACACGGCCAGGATGGAGAGTATGACGCAGGCCAGAAAAAGCAGGGCCAGCTTGTTGACGTACTTGACCCCCACGAACACCACCGTGGCCATGAAACTGAGCACAATAGTGCCGTACACACGCATGTTGTTCAGCATCGCCGCCTCCGCCTCGGCCCCCTCCAGACCCTCCATCTTAAAAATGGCGGCCTGGGGGAGGATGTAGATCTGTAAGGGAGGGGAAAGGGGGAGGGGGGTGGGGGGCAGAGAGAGAGAGAAAGTGAGAAAGAGAGAGAGATGACAGTTACATAGGACATATATTGATATTGAATGTGTCCTAACAATTGACTTGAAGCTCTTTGTGCCAACATGGTTTACATTTTTGAAATTCTACTCTTCTTCTCTCTTAAACCAAGTTTGCCAACCTTGTCTGTATATGGCTGTGTTCATAACATAGTGTCCTTTCCCTATTGACTGAGGAATTTTAAGGATAAAACAGCTTTTAAGGACAAAGCCTATGAGCAAGAAAGAGAGACCCAACAGTGACAAACAGGACTGTCAAGGTCACTCTGCAGAAGTGACGGTCAGAAGTTTCCAGAGTACGCATAGAGCCCCGAGTTGATTATCCCTTTTATACCGAGGCTATAATTAAGCAATAAGTCATGAGGGGGTGTGGTATATGGCCAATATACCATGGTTAAGGGCTGTTCTGGATACAGCCATTAGCTGTGGTATATTGGCCATATACCACAAACCCCAGAGGTGCCTTATTGCTGTTATAAACTGGTTACCAACCTAATTAGAGCAGAACAAATAAATGTTTTGTCATACCCGTGCTATACGGTCTGATATACCATGGGTGTCAGCCAATCAGCATTCAGGGCTCGAACCACCCAGTTTATAATTTAACACATTTGCCACTAGAAATGTGTTCATTTGCCGATAGAAATGTGTTCAACATCCACTAAAGTAGCTAGCATGTTTACTAGCTAGCTACAGTAGTTGCTGTGGTAACCAAACAAACAGACTTGTAATTTTAAGGAGTACATTTGTTTTTGCATTCTGAAGTTGCTACCCAAGCGGGCTCGTCGTTAGTTATTTTGTCATGTTTTGATCCAGTCGTTAATTCGATTCATTCAACGTTGCTATGGTAAACAAATCATTGGCATGTACCTAGCTAGCAGAGATTCAATGATGATGAGAGACAAGAACTTAAATAAATAATAATTGTATAAATATCCAATAGGCTTGCATAGGCCACACTGTGCTGGTTAATGAATGAATGGCATTCGTTATGTATTGGCCTAGCTAGCCTACTGGCACGGGAGAGATCACATTTGTAAAATATAACATTGTTGTACAGTTTGTAGAGGCAGAAAGATAGGCTTATGCAACCCTCAACTGTTGCAAACCAAATAAACTCAGCAAAAAAAGAAACGCCCCTTTTTCAGGACCCTGTATTTCAAAGATAATTAGTAAAAATCAAAATAACTTCACAGATCTTCATTGTAAAGGGTTTAAACACAGAGCCCGGATCTCAATCCCGTTTAGTACGTCTGGGACCTGTTGGATTGGAGGGTGAGGGCTAGGGCCATTCCCCCCAGAAATGTCCGGGAACTTGCAGGTGCATTGGTGGAAGAGTGGGGTAGCATCTCACAGCAAGAACAGGCAAATCGGGTGCAGTCCTTGAGGAGGAGATGCACTGCAGTACTTAATGCAGCTGGTGGCCACACCAGATACTGACTGCTACTTTTGATTTTGACCCCCTCTTTGTTCAGGGACACATTATTCAATTTCTGTTAGTCACATGTCTGTGGAACTTGTTCAGTTTATGTCTCAGTTGTTGAATCTTGTTATGTTCATACAAATATTTACACACGTTAAGTTTGCTGAAAATAAACGCAGTTGACAGTGAGAGGACGTTTCTTTTTTTGCTGAGTTTAGTAGCATGGAAAAATTATGTGTAGATGCTTTTTTCCAGAGGGAGATTAAGTTTATGACATTCCTGCCTGGGCTGCAGGACAGTTGTTGTTCCACAACTCCTGCATATCAACCATCAGCATCCAGGATCCAAACAACTATTTCATTCTTCCACAAGATATAGTCCCCACACAAATCTAGGTTTGTGTGGGGCTGGTCGTTCGTTCTATCGGTTCAGTTGCCAGAGACGCGACCCAGTTGTTCAGTCTTTTTGTTCTGTATCTTTGGACGCGACCCAGTCATTCGTTCTAAATGTTCCATTGCCATACAGGCAAGCAACGTTCTTATCCCTTGCTTACTAGCTAGCCAACTTTGGATAACTTACAGTCGTGTCAAAAAGTGCAGCCAGAATAACAGCAAAGTAGCTGCATTTGTTTAACCTCTTGACGGTTGCCTAGGATAGGGGGCACTACAGCGATTTTTGAAAAAAATTTGCGCCCATTTTAAACGGCCTCCTACTCAAACTCATAAGCTAGGATATGCATATAATTAATACTTGTGGATAGAAAACACCCTACAGTTTCTAAAACTGTTTGAATGGTGTCTGTGAGTATAACAGAACTCATATGGCAGTCAAAACCCCGAGACAGATCGTAACAGGAAGTGGAATTCTGAATTGCGGACTCAACTTCATCACTTTGCCTATAAATCACACCGTGAGCAATGGTTCATTGAGCACTTCCTATTGCTTCCACTAGATGTCCACAGTCTTTACAACGTGGTTTGAGCCTTCTACTGTGAAAACTGACACAATGAGAGTCTGTGGAACGTGGTCACATGAGGAGGGCCATCACCATTATGACGCCGGTGCCCCTGGCTACCCTCCCCTTTCGAAACGTTTTGAAAGACAATTCAATCGTCCCCCTTGAATGTTATTGGAGCTCTGGTTGAAAAAGGCCCTAAAGATTTATGTTATACAACGTTTGAACGAACCTAAATTTAAAAAAAATGCATTTTGTTGAAAGAGGAGTCCCGCGGCCGACGAAACTTTTGGAGCAGCCTTCAGAACGTGCTAACAAGAACAAGCTATTGGAACATAAAGGATTAACTTTTTCAAACGAAAATACATTTGTTGTGGACCTGGGATTCCTGGAAGTGCTTTTTGATGAAGATAATCAAAGGTAAGGGATTATTGACAATAGTATACAAGAGTAGATTTGATATGCGATTGTTCCAAGATGGCGCTGACCTGTAACAGTAGCCTATTGTTCTGAGTATCGCATCCCCTTTTATCGCAAAGTGTGATTACCCAGTAAAGTTATTTTTAAATCTGGCATTACAGGTGCTTTCAAGAGATATTCATCTATAAATCTTAGAATGACAATATTACATTTTAAAAATGTTTTCGAATAGTAATTTAGTAAATTGTAGCGCTGTTTCACTGGATGCATTTGAGGGAAAATAGTTAGTCAACGTCACGCGCCGATGTAAAATGCTGTTTTTATATATAAATATGAACTTTATCGAACAAAATAATGCATGTATTGTGTAACATGATGTCCAAGGAGTGTCATCTGATGAAGATTGTCAAAGGTTAGTGCTGCATTTAGCTGTTTTTTGGTTATTTGTGATGCATGTGGTTGGTCGGAAAATGTCTATGTGGCTACTTTTACGATATACTCCTCTAACATAATCTAATGTTTTGCTTTTGCTGTAAAGCCTTTTTGAAATCGGACAACGTGGTTCGATTCAGGAGAGGTGTATCTATAAAACGATACAACATAGTCCTATATTTGACAAAAAAAAAAATGTGTTATGCTAATGGCGATAGGATTTTTCGCTGGAGGTTAAGCTGTTTTCTAGTGACATTTATTCGTATAAATCTATAACAATGAGCTAATGAGACGCGATTTCGCCTGGCATAGAACATCTGCTCACTCGTCAGGACACTGTTGTTCAGAAGAGTTAGCCAACAACACAGCTAACACAAAGACTGCAAACTAGCTGCACTTCGTTTCATTTTACCTTTTTTAAATTACATTTCTTTGTATATAGCCATAAAAATTATGCCAGCTGATTCATGATTTCGACTGGCTGAGAAACACTGTCTGTCAGTCAATCTCGTACCAAGTCCCGACACGTTCATTACTATGGGACAGCTGGAGATCGAATTTGAATACTGAAACAATGTTGCAAATGTCGGAGAGACAGACAGCAAGGTTTATACAAATCTCCGCTGTTGAAAACTAAATATTTGTCTAAAAGAAATGTGAGATAATGTCTAGATGCTTTTTATAGTGGAGATCAAGTTTATAAATTGCTGGGCTGGGCTGATGAGACAGTGGAATGCGTAGTCAGATGGAACAGAGTAAATAGGCATTTTAACATCATAGATTTAGAGGTGGTAACTTGTGGAATAGACACCGTCTGGAATGGGGTTTTAACCAATCCGCATTCATGATTAGACTCATCCGTTCTATAAATGGGCAATACACCATGGCTAAGGGCTGTTCTTAGGCACAACGCAACTAGGAGTGCATGGATACAGCCCTTAGCCGTGGTATATTGGCCATATACGACAAAATCCCGAGGTGCCTTATTGCTATTATAAACTGGTTACCAACGTAATTAGAGCAGTAAAAATACATGTTTTGTCATACCCGTGGTATACGGTCTGATATACCACGGGTGTCAGCCAATCAGCATTCAGGACTTGAACCACCTGGATTAGGATACATAATATAGTACATTTTGTCAGATATGCCATTCCAATAAAGTATTCTTCTTCCATACCAATTTAAGACAAAATAATAAGTGGAGCCGTATGTAACGCCCTGGCCATAGAGAGGGTTTTTTGTTCTTTATTTTGGTTAGGCCAGGGTGTTACATTGGGTGGGCGTTCTATGTTCATTTTTCTATGTTTTTGTATTTCTTTGTTTTGGGCCGTGTGTGGCTCCCAATCAGGCACAGCTGTAGTTCGTTGTTGCTGATTGGGAGTCGAGGAGATTGGCGAAGTCAGGGGAGATTGGCGGAGTCAGGCGGTAGACCTGAGCCAACTCCCCGTGCTTCCCGGAAGCAGTGTAGTACTGGTAAGGCACCGTGTTATGCTGTGAAGCGCACGGTGTCTCTAGTGAGCGTTCATAGCCCGGTGTGCTATAGGCCAGCCCCCCGCAAGTGCCATGCGAGTGCAGGCATCGAGCCAGGACGGATTGTGCCAGCTCAGCGCGTCTGGTCTCCAGTGCGCCTTTTCGGTCCAGGTTATCCTGCACCGGCTCTGCGCACTGTGTCTCCAGGGCGCTGGGAGGGCCCAGTTTGCCCAATGCCTGGCATCTGCCCGTGCCGGGCCAAAGTGGGTATTCAGCCTGGAGTGTGGGTAAAGAGCCTGCGTACCACAACTCCAGTGCTCCCCCACAGCCCGGTTTATCCTGTGCCTCCTCCTCGGACCAGGCTTCCAGTGGGTCTCCCCATCCTGGTCAGTCCTTTGCCTCCTCCACGGACCAGGCCTCCAGGGGGTCTCCCCATCCTGGTCAAGCCTGTGCCTCCTCCACGGACCAGGCCTCCAGTGGGTCTCCCCATTCTGGTCAGTCCGGTGCCTCCTCCACGGACCAGGCCTCCAGTGGGTCCCCCCATCCTGGTCAAGCCTGTGCCTCCTCCACGGACCAGGCCTCCAGTGGGTCCCCCCATCCTGGTCAAGCCTGTGCCTCCTCCACGGATCAGGCCTCCAGTGGGTCTCCCCATCCTGGTCAAGCCTGTGCCTCCTCCACGGACCAGGTCTCCAGTGGGTCTCCCCATCCTGGTCAAGCCTGTGCCTCCTCCACGGACCAGGCCTCCAGTGGGTCTCCCCAGCCTGGTGAGTCCAGTGCCTGCGCCCAGAGCCAGGCCTCCTTCATGTCTCCCCAGCCTGGTGAATCCTGGGTCAGTGCCACCGGAGCCGCCCGCCAGCCCGGAACCGCCGGAGCCGCCAGGGTCGCCCGCCAGCCGGGCGCAGCCAGGGACGCCTGCCAGCCGGGCGCAGCCAGGGTCGCCCGCCAACCGGACGCAACCAGAATCACCTGCCAGCCGGGCGCAGCCAGGGTCGCCCGCCAGCCGGGCGCAGCCAGGGTTGCCCGCCAGCCGGGCGCAACCAGAATTGTCGGCCAGCCGGGCGCAGTCAGGGTCGCCCACCAGTCCTCCGGCAAGGCCAGGGGCGCCTCCTAAGTGGGCGACGCCGAGGGTGGAGCGGAGGCCACGTCCCGCACCTGAGCCGCCGCTGTAAGAAGGCCCACCCGGACCCTCCCCTTCAGAGTCAGGTTTTGCGGCTGGAGTCCGCACCTTTGGGGGGGTACTGTAACGCCCTGGCCATAGAGAGGGGTTTTTGTTCTTTATTTTGGTTAGGCCAGGGTGTTACATTGGGTGGGCGTTCTATGTTCATTTTTCTATGTTTTTGTATTTCTTTGTTTTGGGCCGTGTGTGGCTCCCAATCAGGCACAGCTGTAGTTCGTTGTTGCTGATTGGGAGTCACACATAAGTAGCCTGGTTTTCCTTTGGGTGTTTGTGGGTGATTGTTTCTGTTTAGAGTTTTTCCTGACAGGACTGTTTGGCTGTCGTTTTTGTTTATTTTTGTAAGTGTTCTCTTTTCATTAAATACCAAAGATGAATACACATCCTCCGCTGCACCTTGGTCTCATTACGACGACAGCCCTTACACCGTATAACTTGGATGTTCATTACACTAGTGAGGTTGAGTTATCGTGTGGTGCAACGTACAATTGGGTCAAAACTCAAGCTTCAATGTGAACCGTTCGTCATTCTAAATATAGCTGGTTTTTGTGCTTCTATGGAGGGATAAACGAAATTCAAAGCAGCCTTCTCCAGATCCTCTCCTCACAATTCAGAGGGGTTTGTTATTCCACAGCTTTAACTCAAAAGACCAAATTAACCTCTAGGCTAGATCAGAATGTACAGATCCAGTCAAAGCCATCGGAGAAAAACCTATATAGGGTCAATCTCAATTGTATGTCCTTGATTCATTGCATCCTCTCTCTGCAACTTCTCTCAAAATGCATGGGAGGAGATGGACTGAGTGGAGAAACCTCAGACCTCCAATTCGTATTGAGAAGTGGCGGCAGTTTCAATGAATGGTCTTATTATTCAGCCAATGCTTGAGCTCTCCCTAATGCAGAATAGGGAGAGGAAGAATGAGTATGAAAAAAGAGAGGGAGGAGCGAGGAGGGGGACAGACAAAGATGAAAGATCTTTATATTTATTATAATTCATTGTGGAGAAGAGAGGGAGGAAATAGCATCAAAGCAGAATGAGGACAGAGAGAGAGAGAGAGAGAGAGAGAGAAAGAGATCGACACAGACAGAGATGGATAGAAAGATAAGTATTTCACACCCAGGTTCTTACCAGTAGGAGTTCGATGGACCCCAGGATGTACATGGCCCCAGCGAACGTTGTCCCGAGGTAGAAACAAATGCCCACAGCACCCCCAAACTCAGGCCCCAGAGAACGGGAGATCATGTAGTAGGATCCTCCAGCTACAGACAACAAATAAATACAAACACTCTGTCAATGACATGCTTTTTAATGAAATATTATATACAAACAGCATCTGCAACTGAATTGATTTGGAATTATATGGATTTGGAATGATATATGACATTTTGCAGCATTGCCATAATTTTCTAATACAATTGCTTCTTTCTAAGCATCACTATATTTCACATAATTTCCCTGAGTTTAAATATAAATGACCCAAACCCTGCTATTCCCAAATCAGAGCAGGGTCATGTTCATTAGGGCACCACAAAGAAAACCCCCAAAATGTTTTGCAACGGCAAACAAACATTTAGTTTTCTTAATGCACAGGTCCAGGCATAATAGCCCTGGGAAATACGGGTGCTGAGGGTGCTGCAGCACCATCTGATAAAACAGCTCAAGCCTGTAATTTCCTTTCACCTCTGCTCTAAGCCAATCAAGGGGCAAGTCAGCCAGTGTGAGACGTGATTATTGGATACCATCTCTAATCATATAAACATAGCTGTGTAAGGTTCATGTAGGGACCCAGGAGTCTGGACGTAACTAATATTATCACGTTGCTAGGGCTACTGCACTGAATATGCATTTTGAGCCAAAAGGGAATTGAAGAGGAGGTACTATTCCCAACAGCGAACCCGGATGCCAACGCATGCTCACCCACCTGGCACTACTCCATTGGTAGCAATGGCACTCATTGAGATTGCAGTCAGCATGGTCTAAAGAGAGGGAGATGTAGAGAGAAGAGAACAGAGAGGGGAAATGGGATGTTTGTATTGTGTTACATACAATCTATTACACCCTACTTGACAGGATATTTCACAGGATATTTCAGGTGAAATACAAATGGGGAAAAATCAAGTTGTCTAGTGAGGACCGTGGTTTTCTTTGTACTTACTGACACCAATAAACACTATGTTCCGGCTTGTGCAGTTTCAGTTGAAAACCTTGTTAGTTTATAATGACAACAGTGAATTTAGATTTGAATATTCTAATGTTCATGACTGGAAGTTTGATAGAATAACAACCCAGTGGGCTGTCAACAAAAGAGTCAACAAGCGATCGACAAGGCACATGAGTGGAGATGTGACCAGATGCACCGTTAGGACATGGAACAATAAAGATCAACTGTAGGCAGACATTTATTAAAGAACCCAGAGTATGGCAGCAAGGTAAAGGGAGTGTGTGTGTGTGTGTGTCTGTGTATATGACAGGGGAAGAGTGTGTATCTGAGAGAGAAAGTGAGTGATATGCATGTGTTTAAGAGAGAGTGAGTAGTGAGGGAAAACTAGAGAGACATTTATGAGATTAAAATAAATCAAGTCATTAATATGTGTGTGTCTGAGAAAAAATATGGCTTTAACAGTAATAATATTTAATTAGCCGTGGTGTACTTCCTTAATGTCTATGTAGAGAGAGAGAGAGAGAGACCGACAAAGACAGAAAGAGATATAACCCAGAGGACAGAAAGAGAGAGAGGTGTGTGTAATAACTAGCATGTGAGAGGATGGGGGTGGACGACGGTTAATGTTTCTTGTGAACACAGCTGTCTGTCTGGGTTCACAACAGTCTGCTCGACCGTGCCATATTACTCTCTTATCGGGTCATAATGAAGTAAGGCTCACTCTCTCTGAGGAGAGCAGATAAGACTAATTGTTTAAGTGGTTTATCTGATGTGGGCAGGCTGGAAAATTTGAGGACGAGGTAGTTTGAGGCCGAGTGAATCACTCGACACAGTTGTATGGGAACGTTAAAAGAGGGAGATAGAGCAAGTGTCACCTGAGGAAACCTGTGAGGGACTCAATACTCGAGCCCTTCATTGTAACACGTTCTACTTTTTATATAACGCTTTACACTGTATAAGCATGACAGGATGATATGAATCAGCGGAGCCAACGTCATCAGCAATTGTTGAAATGTATAATATGAAATGGGTGGGACTCATATTTAGGGAGGAGCTACATGGGCCAGTGCGTGGTTCAGGGAATCACCAGAGTTCATTACGCAGCTTTTAGTAAGAGACCATCTCACATGGAGAAACATGCGGTAACACTACTTCAGCTCTTTGTTGTCAACTTCAAAAGACTTTGATGCTACCGGAAGCAGACATAACAAACCCCATCAGCAGACATAACAAGCCAGGTGGGATTGCAAAGAACATCCAAACAAACATTATTATGTCTGCAGAGGTATAAACATGGCAACATATACTAACCAACTACTAACTATTTGCTCTTATGCATGTCAGTGCAATGGTCTAATGATTTGTCACGGAATAATTATTGGTGCCTATGGCTTTTAGGTGTCATATTACATATTTATGACAGCATTTAGAAGATGGGTCTTGGTGGGTTGAAATTAAGTGTTACTAACGCAAATCAAACATGAACACAGCATAAGTATGAGATGAAGGCATTATTCCTATCTGTCTGGGTGACGGAAGTTGCCTAATCTCTTGTCTGATTCTGAGTCTGTTATAAATCAGGATTAGGAATTATTGTGTTCATAAAACTTCCTCTCAGTTTGTGTTGAATCTCTTTTGGTTTGCAATGGCTTCCTACTTAGTTTGTGGTCAACAAAGGCATTATTTACTGAGAGACGAAGAACAGAGTGACAGCAACAATGATGCCCACATTCCAAATACCATATTGTCACGTGTGCTCCTTCTCCGGCCTCTTGGTCACCAGGCTGCTAGTTATGGCGCACACCTGTCACCATTGTTACGCGCACCTGCATGTCTTCAGACTCACCTGGACTCCATCACTTCCCTGATTACCGTCCCTATATATGTCACTCCCTTTGGTTCCTTCCCCAGGCGTCATTGTTTCTGTTTCAGTTTCATGTCTGTGTGCTGTTAGTGTATCTTGTGTTGTATTATGTTCCGTTTATTTTATTAAAACACTCACTCCCTGAGCTTGCTTTCCGACTCTCAGCGCACATCGTTACAGAATAAAGCCTCACCTAAGGGAAGCATCAGGGAGTGTTTTTTGTTTTTTTTGTGTCAGTGGGACTGACGTCGTGTCCGGGAGCCTCTACAGTCTCTCATGCCTCAGCCAGATCGCCAGGCTCCCCTGCCTCCACCGGCTCATCAGGCTCTCATGCCAGCCAGATCATCAGGCTCCCCTGCTTCCACCGGCTCGCCAGGCTCCCCTGCCTCAGCCGGTCTGTCAGGTTCCCGCGCATCAGCAAAGGTGACCGGTCCGCTCCTGAGCCCCGGGATCGTAATTTTGGTCGGCGTCCTGCAGCTGGAGCTGCGTGTCGGGGAGGGGGTACTGTCACGTGTGCTCCCTCTCCGGCCTCTAGGTCACCAGGCTGCTAGTTATGGCGCACACCTGTCACCATTGTTACGCGCACCTGCATGTCTTCAGACTCACCTGGACTCCATCCCCTCCCCGATTACCTTCCCTATATATGTCACTCCCTTTGGTTCCTTCCCCAGGCGTCATTGTTTCTGTTTCAGTTTCATGTCTGTGTGCTGTTAGTGTTTCTTGTTTTGTATCAAGTTCCGTTTATTTTATTAAAACACTCACTCCCTGAGCTTGCTTCCCGACTCTCAGCGCACATCGTTACACATATTTTGATCAGCACGTGACAAGTGCACCAGCCTCGTGGCTGAGCTCCTCTTCACTGTGTAATTGTTGCCTCTTCAGTTTTGGAGAAAACATTCCCTTCAGTTTTTTGTGTAATACTGTAGCTATACTCTAGGCTACATCCTTTTGGTTTGTTTTGATCAGCTGCCAGGTATGACAGTATGGACAGTTTTCTGTGTCACCCCATTTAAATTGTACTTCGGCTGCTATGCAGATGACACTCAACTACGTTTCTCCTTCCCCCCTGCTGACACCCAGGTGGCGACATGCATCTCTGCGTGCCTGGCAGACCTTGATCATGTGTAGTAATTACGATATAATGTTGTAGTACACGGGAACATTCTATACTACACACTATAGTATTCCTTGATTGTGCAGTGCTTACTATAGAATTTTGTAGCATACTGTAGTATAGTTTTTTCCGCCTAGGGGCCAAAAACAATTCCAGGTACTACAGTAAAATATTTAGGAGCATATCCAACCAAAATGGTAGCACCGTAGAGCCCTGGAATGCACTAACTCTGCTGTGGATAAGAGCGTCTGCTAAATGACTAAAATGTAAATGTCCAAATGTAATCGCTTCGCCTCCCAGTGACACAGTGGTCACATGACTACGTCATGATTTAGCAGCCAGAAATAAATGCTCCACCCACTGGAACAGCTAACAGGGATCCAAATGAGAATTGTGACACAGACTTCAGGACTAAATTCATGCTTTGTTTATAAGAGAATAGTCAAGTTTATGTTTGGATACTACTAAAGGAGGACTTGGGAAGACGTTCGGTTGTTATTATCAAAGGACACACGGATTGATGGGGATTACACATACAATCGTTGGAGCAATGACATTCATGTTATAAGGCTACAGACAACATTACAGTGACGTTAGGTCATAAACCAAAGCCTTCCCAGAGAGCTGGTATTAGAAATGAAGAGCTAGAGTAGGATTCCTAGTTAAGTGGGTTTACTAAAGATTCATCATGGTCCACACACACCAACACAGTCATGAAGAGGGCATGAAAACGCCTCTTCCCCCTCAGGAGCTGGAAAGATTTGGCATGAGCCCTCAGATCCTCAAAATATTCTATAGCTGCACCATTGAGAGCATCTTCATTGGCTGCATCATCGCTTGGTATGGAAACTGCTTGGCATCCGACCACAAGGCGCAACAAAGTGTAGTGCGTACGGCCCAGTACATCACTGGGGCCGAGCTCCCTGCCATCCAGACCTTTATACGAGGCGGTGTCAGAAGAAGGCCCTAAAAACTGTCAAAGACTACAGCCACCCAAGTCATAGACTGTTCTCTTTCTACCACATGGCGGTAGAAGTCTGGAACCAACAGGACCATGAACAGCTTCTATCCCCAAGCCGTAAGACTGCTAAATACTATAGCTAGTTAAATAGTTAACCAAATAGCTACCTGGACTATCTGCATTGACCCTTTTTGCACTAACCTTTTTTGACTCATCACATATGCTGCTGCTGTTTTATCTATCCTGTCACTTTATTCCTAGTTATATGTACATATCTTCCTCAATTACCTCGTACCCCTGCACATTGACTCGGTACTGCTACCCCATGTATATAACCAAGTTATTGTTACTCATTGTGTATTTATTATTACTTGTATTATTACGTGTTATTACTTTTCTATAATTTCTCTATTTTCTTTCTCGCTGCATTGTTGGGAAGGGCCCGTAAGCATTCCACTGTTAATCTACACCTGTTGTTTACAAAGCATGTGACGAATACATTTGATTTGTGGTAGCTAGACAGTGCATTATTATAATTATGATGCTGCAAAACACCTAACATCAATTTGCTTGAAGAGAAGTCCTACGTGGGTTTCATATTCCCTCAGCTAAGCCTACTATATTTATTTCTCAACTTTCTAATATTAAGCACATTGCTTCTCTTTACAACAGGAGTATAACCTAACTGCCTGGCATGAAAATGAACCACAGGAAAAGCGTCAAAATTCGCTATTTAAGTGTATAGATGACAAGTATTTTTTTCCGCTGACCCTGTTTCAAGACAGGTGCCTGATAATGGTCCATTTCACACAAACAGCGCCTTGTAAAAGTATTCATTCCCCTTGGCGTTTTTTCTATTTTGTTGCATTACAACCTATCATTTAAATGTATTTTTATTTGGATTTCATGTAATGGACATACACAAAATAGTCCAAATTGGTGAAGTTAAATGAAAAATATAACTTGTTTCAAAAAATAAAAAAAAATTAAAAACGGAAAAATGGTGCATGCATATGTATTCACCCCCTTTGCAATGAAGCCCCTAAATAAGATCTGGTGCAACCAATTACCTTCAGTTGTCACAATTAGTTAAATAAAGTCCACCTGCGTGCAAGTGTCGCATGATCTGTCACATGATCTAGGTATATATACACCTGTTCTGAAAAGCCCCAGAGTGTGCAACACCACTAAGCAAGGGGCACCACCAAGCAAGCGGCACCATGAATACCAAGGTGCTCTCCAAACAGGTCAGGGACAAAGTTGTGGAGAAGTACAGATCAGGGTTGGGTTATAAAAAAATATCTGAAAATGTGAATATCTCACAGAGCACCATTAAATCCATTATACATTTTTTTTTAAAGAATATGGCACCACAACAAACCTGCCCACCTAAACTCACGGACCAGGCAAGGAGGGCATTAATTAGAGAGGCAACAAAGAGACCAAAGATAACCCTGAAGGAGCTGCAAAGCTTCATAGTGGAGATTGGAGTATCTGTCCATAGGACCACTTTAAGCCGTGCACTCCACAGAGCTGGGCTTTACGGAAAAGTGGTCAGAAAAAAGCCATTGCTTAAAGAAAAAAAGAAGCAAACACATTTGGTGTTCACCAAAAGGCATGTGGGAGACTCCCCAAACATATGGAAGAAGGTACTCTGGTCAGATGAGACTAAAATGTAGCTTTTTGGCCATAAAGGAAAACGCTACGTCTGGCGCAAACCCAACACCTCTCATCACCCCAAGAACAACATTCTCACAGTGAAGCATGGTGGTGGAAGCATCATGTTGTGGGGATGCTTTTCATCGGCAGGAACTGGTAAGGTCTGGTCAAAGCCCAGACCTCAATCCAATTGAGAATTTGTGGTATGACCTAAGGATTTCTGTAAATCAGTGGAACCCATCCAACTTGAAGGAGCTGGAGCAGTTTTGCCTTGAAGAATGGGCAAAAATCACAGTGGCTAGATGTGCCAAGCTTATAGAGTCATACCCCAACAGACTTGCAGCTGTAATTTCCGCAAAAGATGGCTCTACAACGTATTGACTTTGAGGGGGGGGAATAGTTATGCACGCTCAAGTTTTCTGTTTTTCTTGTCTTATTTCTTGTTTGTTTCACAATAAAAAATATTTCGCATCTTCAAAGTGGTAGGCAGGTTGTGTAAGTCAAATGATACAAACCCCCCAAAATCAATTTTAATTCCAGGTTGTAAGCCAACAAAATAGGATTCCAAGTGGGTGAATACTTTTGCAAGCCACTGTATATTATTGAGTATAAGTAAAGACAAAATTAAATAAAGATTAGTGTAATGGGTGACAATATTAGCCTATCACTTGTGAGTGATGCCCAGCTTAAAAATGAAACAGCGCATGCTTTTTTTGCGACTTTTTCAAATAATAGTCGCACACCTCATGTAGCCTAGCTCATATGCCTATATGTTTTGTTAAGGTTAGTATCACAACTAAAGTGTCCAAATAGCTCATTCATATTAAGCACATTAATCTGCTTTATAACGGGTGTAGAGCCAAACTGGCATACATACACAGCGCGTGAGTTTCAAGTTTGGGGAAGATAATTTTCACCATAAAAATGCACCTTAAAGCGTTGCATGCATAATCACATTAGTTGTCACTTTTGAGAAAGGTGTTTTCCTGCTAATGAAACACTTGCGCTTTAGCCTACTGCCCTGTGCGCATTGCTGCGCTTATAATGTAAAGAAATAGCATAATAGTTTAGCAACATTTTAAGCTAAACGTTCTCATCTGTTGCGTCAGGCTCATTGCTTAAAACAATTCTTTGATGCTAGTGGTTGCCATAATTTGGGATCTATTGCATCCCACAAATGTCCCAGACTGTGTTTCGAATATTTATTTCTCACACAGAATAGAATAGGTCAACTTTTGTACTATGGGGGATAGTAGATTGACATAGGCTAGTGCTTTTGCTGTTTGTTAGGCAGACTCATCTTGTTGGCTGACGAAAAGTAAATGTGGACAATTCTTCCCATATCTTCAATACGCTCCTCGGAATTGGAGCGTATTGAAGAACGTGCGCAGTTGCATCCTGGATGTCATTCTTCACTTGTAGCCTGTGAGAAAGACCCGATCAGATGACAGAGAGTCATGTGAGTGAGAGGTGCTTTGGCACGCAGCCGGGAGAAGGGAATTATAATTATTATATTCAACCCAATGGCAGAACGGCCACTGGGTGCAAAAGGCATGGAATTTTTTAGGGGGCATTACGGCCACACAAAGGGGATGCCGCCGGGAAATTCGAGGCATTATCAAGTGCTTGTCAAAATGTGAATGAGAGACTGATGAAGTGTGTACCACCTTCCGGAGACACCTGAAACCCCACCTCTTTAAGGAATACCTAGGATAGGATAAAGTAATCCTTCTAACCCCCCCCCCCCCCCCCTAAAAGATTTAGATGCACTATTGTAAAGTGGTTGTTCCACTGGATATCATAAGGTGAATGCAGCAATTTGTAAGTCGCTCTGGATAAGAGCGTCTGCTAAATGACTTAAATGTAAATGTAAAATGTGTACAGCCTACGCAAAAAAAGCCGAGCTAATGCCTTTCATGCAACTTTTTTCAAATGATCATTAGAGTTGCACCATGCAGCCTTAGAATACAGTAATTTCACTATTTGACATGAAGCTCCATTACCACAGACCCAGAACCATTGCCCTTCATTTGTAGTCCCAGTTTTAGGAGATTCAGGTAATATCCTTCCAAAGGGCTTGTCCTATTGAGTGATTCTCAGACTTTGCTGGCATCCTGAGACGCCACAGTACCAACTCGTCCCGTGGCTAATAAACAAGCCGCTAAAAATGACGATTACACAGCCGTTTAATCTGCCAGTTCTGGATGAGACACAACACAACACGGCTTAGCAGGGAGCTTAACCATGGGACGAGCTAGGAAGTGGTACACAGTGAGTCCGGAATAATTGCAAATCCACATTTCCCTAGCAAGCTAAGCCATCGATTCCATAGCGTTGCTGACAAGAAGAGTCCATTGGATTGGGAGCCGAGTGCCTTTTTGTGTCTTTGTGCCTATGTCTTCTGAACCGGAAGCTTTGTGAACACAAGCACTAGCCTCAATAGGGTCAAAAGTATCTAGCTTCAGACTCCAGTAGAGTGGAGTTCCGATTGATTGTGCCGTCCAAATGAAACTACAACTCCTTTGAATGACTTTGCTGAAGTCATGCTGAAATTGGTTTTGACAGGAAGTGGTTTGAACCTGCCCTGAGAAAGTGAACTATAGCCATCATTAAATACATTTACTAGACTTTTCAATGCCACAGAAGGGCAAGTTCATGGTCTCTATTGTAGAGTATACTCTCCATCAGTCTATTGGAGCAGGTTCACTACTGGCTGCATTGTCAGGTAAAGGTGAATGGAGATGTCTTCTGTTTTTAGACTTATTAGCAAACATATCTGTGCTGAATTCCAAATCGACCCCTAACCCCTACATCCTAAGCACCCTCGTAGATCTGAGTTGGATAGATATCTACGCATTATAGTAATTGATTCATCTTGAGTAATTGAGTAATCATCAACTGAGTAATTGTCTCTGGCCCCCACCCAGTTAGGGGGAGTGATGAGCTCTACAGCAAAGTCTCACAACTCAATCGCTGGTTTGAAAACTGTTTTCTGCCCCTCCCAAAAGATAGAATTTGTAGATAATTGGCCCTCTTTCTGGGACTCACCCACAAACAGGACCAAGCCTGGCCTGTTGAGGAGTGACAGATTCTATCCTAGCTGGAGGGGTGCTCTCATCTTATCTACGAACATAGACAGGGGTCTAACTCTACTAGCTCCACAATGAGATAGGGTGCAGGCCAGGCAGCAGGCTGTTAGCCAGCCTGCCAGCTTAGTGGAGTCTGCCACTAGCACAGTCAGTGTAGTCAGCTCAGCTAACACCATTGAGACCGTGTCTGTGCCTCGACCTAGGTTGGGCAAAACTAAACATGGCCGTGTTCGCCTTAGCAATCTCACTGGAATAAAGACCTCCTCCATTCCTGCCATTATTGAAAGAGATTGTGATACCTCACATCTCAAAATAGGGCTACTAAATGTTAGATCCCTCACTTCCAAGGCAGTTATAGTCAATGAACTAATCACTGATCATAATCTTGATGTGATTGGCCTGACTGAAACATGGCTTAAGCCTGATGAATTTACTGTGTTAAATGAGGCCTCACCTCCTGGTTACACTAGTGACCATATCCCCCGAGCATCCCGCAAAGGCGGAGGTGTTGCTAACATTTGTGATAGCAAATTTCAATTTACAAACCCCCCCCGACCTTTTCGTCTTTTGAGCTTCTAGTCATGAAATCTACGCAGCCTACTCAATCACTTTTTATAGCAACTGTTTACAGGCCTCCTGGGCCATATACAGCGTTCCTCACTGAGTTCCCTGAATTCCTAATGGACCTTGTAGTGATGGAAGATAATATTCACATTTTTGGTGACTTTAATATTCACATGGAAAAGTCCACAGACCCACTCCAAAAGGCTTTCGGAGCCATCATCGACTCAATGGGTTTTGTTCAACATGTCTCCGGACCTACTCACTGCCACAGTCATACTTTGAACCTAGTTTTGTCCCGTGGAATAAATGTTGTGGATCTTAATGTTTTTCCTCATAATCCTGGACTATCGGACCATGATTTTATTACGTTTGCAATCGCAACAAATAATCTGCTCAGACCCCAACCAAGGATCATCAAAAGTCGTGCTATAAATTCTCAGACAACCAAAGATTCCTAGATGCCCTTCCAGGCTCCCTCCGCCTACCCAAGGACGTCAGAGTACAAAAATCAGTTAACCACCTAACTTAGGAACTCAATTTAACCTTGCGCAATACCCTAGATGCAGTTGCACCCCTAAAAACCAAAAACATTTGCCATAAGAAACTAGCTCTCTGGTATACAGAAAATACGCAGGGCTTTCTCCTATAGAGCTCCAGTTTTATGGATATTTTTTTATACCCATGTGAGAGACGCAGGTCCTATGATTGAGTGTAGTCTGACCCAGGAGTGTGAAGGTGAATGGAAAGGCACTGGAGCAACGAACCGCCCTTGCTGTCTCTGCCTGGCAGGTTCCCCTCTCTCCACTGGGATTCTCTGCCTCTAACCCTATTACAGGGGCTTACTGGCTTACTGGTGCTCTTCCATGCAGTCCCTAGGAGGGGTGCGTCACTTGAGTGGGTTGAGTCACTGACGTGATCTTCCTGTCTGGGTTGGCGCCCCACCTTGGGTTGTACCGTGGCGGAGATCTTTGTGGGCTATACTCAGACTTGTCTCAGGATGGTAAGTTGGTGGTTGAAGATATCCCTCTAGTGGTGTGGGGGCTGTGCTTTGGAAAAGTGGGTGGGTTTATATCCTGCCGGTTTGTCCCTGTCCGGGGTTATCATCGGACGGGGCCACAGTGTCTCCAGACCCTCCTGTCTCAGCCTCCAGTATTTATGCTGCAGTAGTTTATGTGTCGGGGGGCTAGGGTCAGTATGTTATATCTGGAGTATTTCTCCTGTCTTATCCGGTGTCCTGTGTGAATTTAAGTATGCACTCTCTAATTCTTTCTTTCTCTCTCTCGGAAGACCTGAGCCCTAGGACCATGCTGTAGAGATACTCTGAATGATCGGCTATGAAAAGCTAACTGACATTTACTTCTGAGGTGCTGACCTGTTGCACCCTCGACAACCACTGTGATTATTATTATTTGACCCTGCTGGTCATCTATGAACATTTGCACATCTTGGCCATGTTCTTTTATAATCTCCACCCGGCACAGCCAGAAGAGGACTGGCCACCCCTCATAGCCTGCTTCCTCTCTAGGTTTCTTCCTAGGTTCTGGCCTTTCTAGGGAGTTTTTCCTAGCCACTGTGCTTCTACACCTGCATTGCTTGCTGTTTGGGGTTTTAGGCTGGGTTTCTGTACAGCACTTTGAGATATCAGCTGATGTAAGAAGGGCTTTACAAATACATTTGATCTTCTCTTCTAATTGGCTCTTCTAATTGGTGCTGCTATGGTGACCAGTGAGCTGAGATAAGGCGGGGCTTTACCTAGCAGAGACTTGTAGATAACCTGTAGCCAGTGGGTTTGGCAACGAGTATGAACCAACGAGAGCGTACAAGTCGCAATGGTGGGTAGTGTATGGGGCTTTGGTGACAAAACGGATAGCACTGTAATAGACTGCATCCAGTTTGTTTAGTAGAGTGTTGGAGGCTATTTTATAGATGACATCACCGAAGTCGAGGATCGGTAGGATGGTCAGTTTTACGAGGGTATGTTTGGCAGCATGAGTGAAGGATGCTTTGTTGTGATATAGGAAGACGATTCTAGATGTAATTTTGGATTGGAGATGCATAATGTGAGTCTGCAAGGAGAGTTTACAGTCTAACCAGACACCCAGGTATTTGTAGTTGTCCACGTATTCTAAGTCAGAGCCATCCAGAGTAGTGATGCTGGACGGGCGAGCAGGTGCGGGCAGTGATCGATTGAATAGCATGCATTTAGTTTTACTTGCATTTAAGAGCAGTTGGAGGCCATGGAAGGAGAGTTGTATGGCATTGAAGCTCGTCTGGAGGTTAGTTAACACAGTGTCCAAAGAGGGGCCAGAAGTATACAGAATGGTGTCGTCTGCGTAGAGGTGGATCAGAGAATCACCAGCAGCAAGAGCAACATCATTGATGTATACATAGAAGAGAGTCGGCCCGAGAATTGAACCCTGTGGCACACCCATAGAGACTGCCAGAGGTCCGGACAACAGGCCCTCCGATTTGACACACTGAACTCTATCAGAGAAGTAGTTGGTAAACCAGGCGAGGCAATCATTTGAGAAACCAAGGCTGTCAGGTCTGCCAATAAGAATGTGGTGATTGACAGAGTCGAAAGCCTTGGCCAGGTCGATGAATATGGCTGCACAGTAATGTCTCTTATCGATGGCGGTTATGATGTCGTTTAGGACCTTGAGCGTGGCTGAGGTGCACCCATGAGCAGCTCTGAAACCAGATTGCATAGCGGAAAAGGTACGGTGGGATTCGAAATGGTCGGTAATCTGTTTGTTAACCTGTTATGGCTAGGGGGCAGTATTTTCACGGCTGGATAAAAAACATACCCGATTTAATCTGGTTACCACTCCTACCCAGTAACTAGAATATGCATATACTTATTACATATGGATAGAAAACACTCCAAAGTTTCTAAAACTGTTTGAATGGTGTCTGTGAGTATAACAGAACTCATTTGGCAGGCAAAAACCTGACAAGGTTTCAGGCAGGAAGTGGCCTGTCTGACAAGGTGTCGTTCTTCTTGTCTCTGTTTATTGAAGAGTGAGGATCTTAGCTGTCCCGTGACACTTCCTACGGCTGCCATAGGGTCTCAGAAGGCGGTAAAAAGCTGAATCGTGGCTTTGCAGGCTCTGGCTGAAACAAAGTAGCGCGTTTGGGTAGTGGCTGGTTACAGTACTGTGAGACTCAGGCTCGTGCCCGCATCGACCGAAAGCTTTGTTTACTTTCCTCAGTTTAGCTAAAAGGAGATTCCTGGTCGGAATATTATCGCTTTTTTACGAGAAAAATGGCATAAAAATGGATTTTAAACAGCGGTTGACATGCTTCGAAGTACGGTAATGGAATATTTAGATTTTTTTTGTCACGAATTGCGCCATGCGCACGACCCTGATTTACCATTTCAGATAGTGTCTGGGACGCACGAACAAAACGCCGCTATTCGGATATAACGATGGATTATTTTGGACCAAACCAACATTTGTTATTGAAGTAGCAGTCCTGGGAGTGCATTCTGACGAAGACAACAAAGGTAATGAAACTTTTATAATAGTAAAGCTGATATTGGTGAGTGCTAAACTTGCCGGGTGTCTAAATAGCTAGCCCATGATGCCTGGGCTATGTACTTAGAATATTGCAAAATGTGCTTTCACCAAAAAGCTATTTTAAAATCGGACATATCGAGTGCATAGAGGAGGTCTGTATCTATAATTCTTAAAATAATTGTTATGCTTTTTGTGAACGTTTATCGTGAGTAATTTAGTAAAATGTTAGCGAATTCCCCAGAAGTTTGCGGGGGGTATGCTAGTTCTGAACGTCACATGCTAATGTAAAAAGCTGGTTTTTGATATAAATATGAACTTGATTGAACAAAACATGCATGTATTGTATAACATAATGTCCTAGGGTTGTCATCTGATGAAGATCATCAAAGGTTAGTGTTGCATTTAGCTGTCTTCTAGGTTTTTGTGACATTATATGCTAGCTTGAAAAATGGGTGTCTGATTATTTCTGGCTTGGTACTCTGCTGACATAATCTAATGTTTTGCTTTCGTTGTAAAGCCTTTTTGAAATCGGACAGTGTGGTTAGATAAAGGAGAGTCTTATCTTTAAAATGCTGTGAAATAGTCATATGTTTGAAAAATTGAAGTTTTTGTATTTTAGAGGAGTTTGTATTTCGCGCCACGCCCATCATTGGATAATGGAGCAGGTGTTCCGCTAGCGGAACGTCTAGATGTAAGAGGTTAACTTGGCTTTTGAAGATCTTAGAAAGACAGGGTAGGATAGATATAGGTCTGTAGCAGTTTGGGTCTAGAGTGTCACCCCCTTTGAAGAGGGGGATGACCGCGGCAGCTTTCCAATTTTTGGGAATCTCAGACGATACGAAAGAGAGGTTGAACAGGCTAGTAATAGGGGTTGCAACAATTTCTGCAGATAATTTTAGAAAGAGAGGGTCCAGATTGTCTAGCCCGGCTGATTTGTATGGGTCCAGATTTTACAGCTCTTTCAGAACATCAGCTATCTGGATTTAGGTGAAGAACAAATGGTGGGGTATTGGCGTGTTGCTGTGGAGGGTTCCGGGCAGTTGACCGGGGTAGGGGTAGCCAGGTGGAAAGCATGGCTAGCCATAGAGAAATGCTTATTGAAATTATCAATTATAATGGATGTATCAGTGGTAACAGTGTTTCCTAGCCTCAGAGCAGTGGGCAGCTGGGAGGAGGTGCTCTTATTCTCCATGGACTTTACAGTTTCCCAGAACCTTTTGAGTTAGTACTACAGGATGCAAATTTCTGTTTGAAAAAGCTAGCCTTAGCTTTTCTAACTGCCTGTGTATATTTGTTCCTAACCTCCCTAAAAAGTTGTATATCACGGGGGCTATTCGATGCTAATGCAGAACGCCATGATGTTTTGTGCTGGTCAAGGGCAGACGGGTGTGGAGTGAACCAAGGACTATATCTATTCCTAGTTCTACATTTTTTGAGTGGGGCATGCTTATTTAAGATGGTGATGAAGGCACTTTTAAAGAATAGCCAGGCATCATCTACTGACGGGATGAGGTCAATGTCATTCCAGGATACCCCGGCCAGGTCGATTAGAAAGGCCTGCTCGCAGAAGTGTTTTAGGGAGCGTTTGACAGTGATGAGGGTTAGTCGTTTGGTCGCAGACCCATTATGGATGCAGGCAATGAGGCAGTGATCACTGAGATCTTGATTGAAAACAGCAGAGGTGTATTTGGCGGGCGAGTTAGTTAGGATGACATCTATGAGGGTGCCCGTCTTTACGGATTTGGGGTTGTACCTGGTAGGTTCATTGATAATTTGTGTGAGATTGAGGGCATCAAGCTTAGATTGTAGGATGGACAAGGTGTTAAGCATGTCCCAGTTTAGGTCACCTAGTAGCACGAGCTCAGAAGATAGATGGGGGCAATCAATTCACATATGGTATCGAGGGCACAGCTGGGGGCAGAGGGAGGTCTATAGCAAGCGGCAACAGTGAGAGACTTCTTTCTGGAAAGGTGCATTTTTAGAAGTAGAAGCTCGAATTGTTTGGGTACAGACTTGGATAGTAATACAGAACTCTGCAGGCTATCTTTGCAGTAGATTGCAACACCGCCCCCTTTGGCAGTTCTATCTTGGCGGAAAATTTTATAGTTAGCGATGGAGATTTCAGGGTTTTTGGTGGTTTTCCTAAGCCAGGTTTCAGACACGGCTAAGACATCCGGGTTGGCAGAGTGTGCTAAAGCAGTGAGTAAAACAAACTTAGGGAGTAGGCTTCTAATGTTAACATGCATGAAACCAAGGCTTTCACGGTTACAGAAGTCAACAAGTGAGAGCACCTGGGGAGTAGGAGTGGAGCTAGGCACTGCAAGACCTGGATTAACCTCCACATCACCAGAGGAACAGAGGAGAAGTAGGATAAGGGTACGGCTAAAGGCTATACAAACTGGCCGTCTTGCATGTTCGGAACAGAGAGTAAAAGGAGCAGGTTTCTGGGCACGATAGCATAGATTCAAGGCACAGACAAAGGTAAGGTAGGATGTGAGTACATTGGAGGTAAACCTAGGCATTGAGTAATGATGAGAGAGATATAGTCTCTAGAGACGTTTAAACCAGGAGATGTCATCGCATATGTAGGAGGTGGAACAACATGGTTGGTTAAGGCCTATTGAGCAGGGCTAGAGGCTCTACAGTGAAATAAGACAGTAATCACTAACCAGGACAGTAATGGATGAGGCATATTGATATTAGAGAGAGGCATGCGTAGCCAAGTGAACATATGGGTCCAGTGAGTGGTTGGGCTGACTGGGGACACGGCGATTCAGACAGTTAGCAGGCCAATGCTAAGAAGCTAACAGTTAGTAGGCCGGGGCTAAACAAGCTAGCAGTTAGCAGACCGGGGCTGGCAAGCTAGCAGTTAGCAGACCGGGTTAGCAAGCAAGCAGTTGACAGACCGGGGCTAGTAGTTAGCAGACCGGGGCAAGCAAGCTAGCAGTTAACAGACCGGTGCTAGCAAGTTAGCCTTTGGGGGATGTCGCGATGTCCTTCCAACAAACCAACAACCATTGAATTAATGAGCAAGTACAACATGGTGCTGGCTGTTTGAGATTTAACCTCTATGGGCTAGGTGGGACGCTTGCGTCCCACCTACGTAACAGCCACTGGCAGCCTGTGGCGCGATTTTCAAAACCTTAAAAATCCTATTACTTCAATTTCTCAAACATATGACTATTTTACAGCTATTTAAAGACAAGACTCTCGTTAATCTAACCACACTGTCCGATTTCAAAAAGGCTTTACAACGAAAGCAAAACATTAGATTATGTCAGCAGAGTACCAAGCCAGAAATAATCAGACACCCATTTTTCAAGCCAGCATATAATGTCACCAAAACCCAGAAGACAGCTAAATGCAGCACTCACCTTTGATGATCTTCATCAGATGACACACCTAGGACATTATGTTATACAATACATGCATGTTTTGTTCAATCAAGTTCATATTTATATCAAAAAACAGCTTTTTACATTAGCATGTGACGTTCAGAACTAGCATACCCCCCGCAAACTTCCGGGGAATTCGCTAACATTTTACTAAATTACTCACGATAAACGTTCACAAAAAGCATAACAATTATTTTAAGAATTATAGATACAGACCTCCTCTATGCACTCCATATGTCCGATTTTAAAATAGCTTTTTGGTGAAAGCACATTTTGCAATATTCTAAGTACATAGCCCAGGCATCACGGGCTCGCTATTTAGACACCCGGCAAGTTTAGCACTCACCATAATCATATTTACTATTATAAAAGTTTGATTACCTTTTGTTGTCTTCGTCAGAATGCACACCCAGGACTGCTACTTCAATAACAAATGTTGGTTTGGTCCAAAATAATCCATCGTTATATCCGAATAGCGGCGTTTTGTTCGTGCGTTCCAGACACTATCCGAAATAGTAAAGAAGTGTCGCGCGCATGGCGCAATTCGTGACAATAAAATTCTAAATATTCCATTACCGTACTTCGAAGCATGTCAACCGCTGTTTAAAATCAATTTTTACGCCATTTTTCTTGTAGAAAAGCGATAATATTCTGACAGGGAATCTCCTTTTCGGCAAACAGAGGAAAAAATCCCAAAGGCGGGGGCGGTCGGGTCACGCGCATAAGCCCAGTGTCCCTTGATCGGCCACTTGAGAAAGGCGATAATGTGTTTCAGCCTGGGGCTGGAATGACGACATTCTGTTTTTTCCCGGGCTCTGAGCGCCTATGGACGACGTGGGAAGTGTCACGTTAGAGCAGAGATCCTTAGTAAATGATAGAGATGGAAAAGAAGTTCAAGAAATGGTCAGACAGGCCACTTCCTGTAAAGGAATCTCTCAGGTTTTGACCTGCCATTTGAGTTCTGTTATACTCACAGACACCATTCAAACAGTTTTAGAAACTTTAGGGTGTTTTCTATCCATATGTAATAAGTATATGCATATTCTAGTTACTGGGTAGGAGTGGTAACCAGATTAAATCGGGTATGTTTTTTATCCAGCCGTGTCAATACTGCCCCCTAGCCCTAACAGGTTAAGATTGCATGTGAATTGTTTGACACAATTCCTTCTGATTCCTGCTTACAAGCAAAAACTAAAGCAGGAAGTACCAGTGACTTGCTCAATATGGAAGGGGTCAGATGACGCAGACGCTAAGCTACAGGACTGTTTTGCTAGCACAGACTGGAATATGTTCCAAGATTCTTCCGATGGCATTGAGGAGTACACCACATCAGTCACTGGCTTCATCAATAAGTGCATCGATGACGTCGTCCCCACAGTGATCGTACGTACATACCCCAACCAGAAGCCATGGATTACAGGCATCATCCGCACTGAGCTATAGATAGAACAGTGCGGATACAGAACTAAGATTGAATCCTACTACACCGGCTCCGACGCTCGTCAGATGTGGCAGGTCTTGCAAACTATTACAGACTACATAAGAAAGCACAGCCGCGAGCTGCCCAGTGACACGAGCATACCAGACGAGCATACATGAGAGCACCAGCTGTTACGGACGACTGTTTGATCACGCTCTCCGTAGCCGATGTGAGTAAGACCTTTAAACAGGTCAACATTCACAATGCCGCAGGGCCAGATGGATTACCAGAACGTGTACTTTGAGCATGCGCTGACCAACTGGCAAGTGTTTTCACTGACATCTTCAACCTGTCCCTGACCGAGTCTGTAATACCAACATATATCAAGCAGACCACCACCGCCCCAACAGATCCACAGATGACGCAATCTCTATTACACTCCACACTGCCCTTTCCCACCAGGACAAAAGGAACACCTACGTGAGAATGCTATTCATTGTCTACAGCTCAGCGTTCAACACCATAGTGCCCTCAAAGCTCATCACTAAGCTAAGGACCCTGGGACTAAACACCTCCCTCTGTAACTGGATCCTGGACTTCCTGACGGGCCAGCCCAGGTGGTAAGGGTAGGTAACAACACATTTGCCACACTGATCATCAACATGGGGGCCCCTCAGGGGTGCGTGCTCAGTCCCCTCCTGTACTCCCTGTTCACCCATGACTGCATGGCCAAGCACGACTCCAACACCATCATTAAGTTTGCAGACGACACAACAGTGGTAGGCCTGATCACCGACAATGATGAGACTATTGGGAGGACGTCAACATGATAAAGACAAAGGAGATGATCATGGACTACAGGGCTGTAGTGGAGCAGGTTGAGAGCTTCAAGTTTCTTGGTGCCCACATCACCAACAAAATATCATGGTCCAAACACACCAAGACAGTCGTGAAGAGGGCACGACAATGCCTATTCCCCTCAGGAGACTGAAAAGATTTGGCATGGGTCCTCTGATTCAGAGAGGTGCGGGGGGCTGCCATAATCAACATCCACGGTGCACAGTGGGTTAACTGCCTTGCTTAGGGGCAAAATGACAGATTTTAACTTGTCAGCTCAGGGATTCAATCCAGCAACCTTTCAGTTACTGGCCCAACACTCTAACCACTAGGCTACCAAGTCTAGGTGCAAAAGGCTTCTTAACAGCTTCTACCCCCAAGCTATAAGAATCCTGAACAGCTAATCAAACAGCTACCCGGACTATTTGCATTAACCCCCCACCCCCATTTTTACACTGCTGCTACTCTCTGTTTATTATCTATGCATTGTCACTTTACCTACATGTACATATTACCTTAATTACCTCAACTAACCTGTGCCCCCGCACATTGACTCCGTTCCGGTACCCTCTGTATATAGCCTCATTACTGTTATTTTATTGTTGCTCTTTAATTATTTGTTATTTTTCTATTTTATTTATTTATTTTTTACTTCAGTTTATTTTAGTAAATACTTTCTTAACACTTATTTTTCTTAAAACTGCATTGTTGGTTAAGGGCTTGTAAGTAAGCATTTCACTGAAAGGTCTACCTACACCTGTTGTATTCGGTGCATACGACGAATAAAATTGGATTTGATTTGAAATGTATAAATGTTATTCAGAAAGGGCCATAAGCTGTTGTTGTTCATTAACAAAATAATACATGCCTCTTCTACAACCTATGTGAAGCATTGATGAGGAAAGACATTTTCAATACTTTCGGATGTCAGCTGCCAGATTTGACAACTTACTTCAGTGGTTCGCCCGACACATCTCGCACAAGAGAACTCACAACTTGTCCGTTAGTGTTGCAGTAAGGCTGGCTGTGACCGTTCGGTTTTTGGCGAGTGGCAGCACACAGCAATGTATCGCTGCGAGACATAACCTAGGAATCTCAAAGGTTTGTGCAATTGTAACAGAAGTGTGCCAGGCTATCTGAGAGTTTTGGGATTGCTGGATTTATCAGTTTTGTGCAGGAGCTGTCGACAGAAAACATATTCAGATACAAGCAAGTACTAGAGCTACTAGTGCTTTTTCGCAATGGTCCTGATGGCAGTCTGCAATGTAAAGTACCGCTTCACATACTTGGGCACATATGGAGGGAGGGAGAAGCGGGAATCTTCTCGCAAAGCCATTTTCTCAAAAGTGGGGTTACAAGTTTATCAATTTTCAAAGCAGAATTACGTTCTCATTGTTCCTCAACTGCAGTATATGATATACCTTTTTCTAGGTCGGAGTCTCTACTTTTATCCAATGTAAAAAAACACAATTTCAAATGTTGCTACATAGGACTGAATCCAGTTGGGGAGTCACATTTGATAGCCTTCATGTTCCTGTTAAATACTAATGGAAATGCTTATTTTATTCAAAGGTTCTTCTGGCCTTGATGAAACCCAGATAATCTACAACTACTGTCATTCAAGAGCCAGAAAAACTTCAGAGAACTGCTTTGGGATCCTTGCTGCAAGACGTAGGATCCTATAACAAGCCCTTGAGGTTGCCCCAGAGAAAGCTGATACCTTTGTGAAGGCCTGCGTGGCCCTCCACATCTACCTTTGCACCGCAGATACTGACAACACAGTCATTAACACGGTACATCTGCCCCATGTTTGTTGACCACTCCACACCCACTGGGGACCTGCGTCCCGGAGAGTGAAGACAGGTGGTACACCAGCTTCCTGGACGCAAGAAACATGTCGGCAGAGGGACACACACTGACGGCAGCAGCCCCATTCCTCATCTCCTTCACCTTTTTCAGATTGCGAACATACCATCCCCGAATCGTACTATTTTTCTTTGATATCAGTTTCCAAATTTTGTGATATCTCCTTCCAGCTGTTATCTTTTGCGTTCTTGTTCGAATACAACTTAATTTAAGGACTGTAGAGGTTATCGTATTGTCTCACATCCTCACACAGGCGCTTCTCAAAACTGGACAAAGATGTAATTGCACATAGCAAATGTTGAAATAAAAGCACAAAAGAAGGATGCTTGCAAGTGGAATAGTAGTAGCAGTAAAGTAGAGGCACGTCCATCTATTCCGTGAAGGGATACCAGAAGGGATGGGATGTAGACACAGGGCGGGACTTCTGTAGCAAAACTCACTCAACACTGCCCCTCAAGTCTTCACAAGGAACGATTACAAGGAGCTGGCCCTTTTGTGACCAAAAACAACACACTTGGTACCTTCCGTCACCATAGTGTGTGAATTTACCTTTAAGACTAAAGAAAGGGGAGGGATGATGTGCCCCTAACCCCCAATAAACTCATACATACAATATGTACCTGTTTATTATTGGTAATAATATTGCGTTATAAGGATACTACCTTTCTCTCCTATGCGGCTTAAACAGCAGAGGGTAAAAATGTTGCTTTGTCATTGTTGAATGTAGTGTAATCATTAGTCCAAACCATAGAAAAGAGTTGCAAACAAAAACAAGAGTTTCTAGTTTACAAATTCAGGTAGGTCCCTCCCCGTTTCATTACGTTTGCTTCTGTTTGGTTCCTGGTATGTCTCTGTCCAAAAATGTTAAGAATCGATCTGTTAGCTCATCTAACCAGCGGAGGCTGGGGGGAGGACCTATAGGAGGACAGGCTATTTGAAATGGCTGGAATGGAATAAATGCAACAGAGTCAAACATGGCTTCCATATGTTTAATATGTTTGTTACGGTTCCATTTATTCCATTCCAGCCATTACAATGAGCCCACCCTCCTATAGCTCCTCCCACCAGCCTCCACTGCAACTAACATACTTTATGGTTTAACAGTGTACAAAAGTGTAAAGGCTGACGCCGGACAGGAGAAGCAGGTACGGGGAGTCAGACATTTATTCGGGAACAGACATAGAACAAGACAGGAACAGCGTCAGCACACAGGTAACACGGACATATGACAAACAATGCAGCAGCGGGGAACAGAGCTTGGGAACTGACAAATATAGGGGAGGTAACAAACAGGTGATTAAGTAAGTCAAGGTGAGTCCAATATCGCTGAAGCGCTTGATGAGGGAAGGCAGGTGTGAGGAAATGATGGCGGCAGGAGTACGTAATGTAGGGCAGCCTGCCACCCTCGAGCGCCAGGGGGTAAGAGCGGGAGCAGGCGTGACAAAATGTTATAACAACTCCTGTATTTCAACATTGTATCCATTGTATGATGGTTTATTAACCTTGAAGAGAGATGAAGAAAAATAGCATGAATGAGGTCTGTAAGTAGAATGGGATTTATTATTCAATCTGTACAGCTACGTGCCCCGGGGACTCAGCCATTTTGTCAAGGCCTCGATTTTGGCAGTCGGCATGGAATTCAACATGTTAGGGAAGCACCTTGCCACGCCGTCAGCCACCTAAACAGTCTTTGGAAAAGGGGGAAGGGGGAGAGAGAGAGAGAGAGAGAGAGAGAGAGAGAGAGAGAGAGAGAGAGAGAGAGAGAGAGAGAGAGAGAGATGACAGATGACAGATGACAGATGACAGCGAGATGAGGGAGGACAGAGGGCAGAAGAAGGGAGGAAAAACAACTGTACTGGGGACACAGGACCTGGAAGAAATGAATAGGGCGAACAAACAACAGACTTTCCATCCAGACAACTAAAGCTAATTTGATCATGGTGACAAGGCTACATTCATTATCAGTGGTAAAAATAGACAGTGATGTGTTATGCTACTCTAAGAGCTGGGGACATACACAGGCACACCACTCCTCTAGTAAAATACCATGTTAATAATGGTCGGATGCTCCTTCAAACATACGGTTTAATGGGACATTGCTCCAGAGATGCATCACATAGAGATGCATAACACAATGCTTCCCAGAATGTACCAATGAAGACACGCTGGAAGGATAAGAGTCGGGAGAAGGGGGAGTGGTCAATTGTGCCCGTAATTGTTTAGTTGAGGTGTCAGGTTTATTGAGGAAGGTCTACAAACTGCATAATTTATAGTAATTTAGACTAAGAATGCATTGAGATACTAACCTGTCATTACCATGCCACTCGTAACAGTAAAAAAGGGACAAATGGGAGTTGTAATGAGAAGAGTTATTACTGGTAAGATGTGGTCCTGTTTATAAATGTATATTCTAACTGCGATGATGTGTGCCAGGTTGAGGGGCTTGAATTCGAGTGATAGACTCAAAGTATAGCACTAAGGACTGTCATTCTAAATTTGGGTAAGATCATTTATCAAATGTTTTAATTATGATTTGGATGCAGCGAGAGAGAGCTACTCTCAAACTGCGAGGGGTGGGGGCACTGCTCAAATTTATTGGGTCTAGGGAGGGTTTCTCTCTATAGAAACCTTATCTTTAAGTGTCCTCCGAGAGGGAGGTTATTAGAGAACTCACTAGATGATAGTTTGAGTCAACCATGAAGGGTTTTTTGTTTACCATGTCATCAGAATTTTTATGTTAAATCACATCAATCCCTATAGATTGCTGGATGATATGGTACAATTCATTGCATACAAGGCTCATAGTCTGTGTCTTGCGTTAACACCCAAGGATGAAAATGAAGGAGACGGGCATGGAGACCAGCATCACATGGGTATAGATCGGAACGGATGGACAGTTCTTTCCCCAGTCTTAGTCGCATCGAGGGTGGTATGAAATTATTAAACATGTACTTTCTCTCTTCCCTGTTCAAGTCAATCTGTTTTTAGGTGTTGTGGAACATAAGATTGATCATTGTTCTAGAGGAGGGATTGATGTATATTGACTAATTGATTTCAGAATGTTTTACCATGTTTATAAGGTAGAAAGAAGTACATTAGGAGTAGGGACTATTGTGTTATGCGTGAGATGGAATGATATATGTGCAAATGTATTTGCAGCAAGAGGCAAGGTACATACGAGGCCTGTGTTTGAGACAGAATGTTTACATAAGTCTGTTAAGAGGGATGGAATGTGACTGGGGTTGAGGTCTGTGGGGGCCTCATGAATTAAGGTCGGGGTGATAGTCTTTGGGGATGATACCACTCTATGTATATTGTTACAGGAGATAGCTCGTTGGAGAGGGAGGACAGCTAACTGTGCCCAAGTTAAATTGAACGTTACACATACCCAGATCATGGTGAGAGTAGCAGAGATAGTGTTGGCATTCCAGACACTATTGTCAACTTTAAAGAAATATGTGGCTCAGAATTTTGTTAGGTTGGATATTCTTCCAACATCATTAATCTCTTCCCCCATTTCTAACAGCCAGCAAACACTCGACAGATTCCATGCAGTAGTTACTCTCACGGCAGTCGCTGTAGGGACAGTAATTGAAGGAGGCTATAGTAACAGCATGGAATTGGACTACGCGCGAATGAGGTATTTTGAGGTATGCGTCATGGGCAGTGTCAGTAGTAGCAGGGGTTACTTTAGTAGCATTGTTGGGATATCATTTTATGAGGACTCATGCCTCATGAAGTGGTAACTGGGAGACTGATGGGAGTATCGGGTGCTGTTATTCACAGGTCACAAATTAGTGATCTGGCCATAATGGGAGAGTCTATGTTGTCAGGAAATGACCCATGCGTTGCAGTGTCTATATTCCCAGGTGAAAGCTGCACATGAGGAGCAGGAGATAACCAAGAGCATGGGCTGAATTCTGGAGATTGAGTGTATATCAAGATACGCCAGGCGGGGGTGTTGGGACAACGTTGGTTTGGTCCACACACAGTACTCCTTGCAGCACCTGCAGCGGTAAAGATCATCATGTCTCTCCTCGGTGGGTTCACACTTGGGACTGGGAGGTACTTGAACCGCAATAGCTGGGTTGGGTTAGTTGATTTATTGGTTAATGCATTATATAAAAGGATAGATGTTGGAGTAATTGTACACTGGACAACAGTCGAGAGGCATTGAGGTAAAATGTATATACAGTGCTGAATTACCTCAAGAGGATGTAGTGTTGATTAGGGCTATGCACTTGCCTATCAGGTGGCAATGGAGGAAGAAGGAGATGGGGAACAAAGTGAAAATAACATGGCTTGGGAACACCTCTTATAACCTGTGGCCTGATGCGGAAGACTGGGTGAAAGAATGAAGTTTTCTAGGGCCTTCATTTTTGTGGAATCCATCAGAAAATAATTCTGTAGGCATAGAATCAGGCGAAGAGAGAGTGGGAATTGTCATGTTATCAAACTTTGGGTTTTCTTCGCATATATAATTATGCATAGCTTACCACATTGTTAATACTGTTATGTTTTGTGTTTCTTGTTGCTTTTCAAGTCCTGTGCTATCACTCTCTTAGGAACCTGAAGGAGAAAGTTGAAATGGAAGAAGTCAACAGCTCCAGCAGACACGTTATTATCAGTGTTCTAGGAGAAATGGAAATAAGAGTGTGCATGGTGTGACTATAGAACAGAGGCCATAAGTCGCTGAGTTTGTAAACCTCACTGTGAATGTTAATCATGTTTTATTTTTTGTTCATGTTTTGTCATCATTGTTTGTTCATTTATAAGTAATTTCCAAGTTTATGTACGTTGAACAGTAGGAAGCTAATGTTCAAGAGGAGGAACTGTTGGGTTCTGAACATATGAAATATACTTATTCATGTCACTGAGGGAGAGACGGGAATGTGTAACGTTTACATTCTGTCTGGAAATGTTATTGTTAGCCATCCTATGGGAGGATGGGATTCTATGGGAGAAAAAAGACAGTCTGGTACGAGTCAACATGACAGCCGTGAGTTGAGGAGGAGTGAGCACTTTGGGGCAGAGGTCAGGTTAGAGGAAGTGAGGAAGAAGAGATATCACTAAGGTTCTGTCTAGCAACACAGATGCATTGGCTGTTCAGATGTGTAGGAGGAGACTCAGCATAGGAGAAAGGGTTAAATTGTGCTTGTGTGAATATGTCTTTTGTCTAATGCTGCTGTATCGACCCAATGGGTGAATAAACTTGGTTTGAGCTTTATTAAGCATCCGTGAGTTTTAATAGGTTCATTTAGAACCTAACACTAGTCAATCACCAAACATTTATGTCGAAAATCCAACGATAAAGGCATAAAGGCATTCGCTCCATTTCTTTTCTCTGTGTTGCGCTGTTGGCGGTAGGTGAACTTGATTCAGAAACCCTGCGCACCAGGTAGGCAAAGTTTTCAAATTTTTTCCCATTTAATTTGTCTGAAAAGACAAACTCTGCCTACCCTGCGGACTGGGAGATCTGTGGCTAAATCGAGTGCCCCTGCTGCGCTGGCCAATCGGATACCTCAAATCACTGTGGCTTCCGGGACCCCAGCCACAGCAAAGTTTGATACTAGCCAGAGAGAGACTGTCAAAGAAAACAGCAAAGAGATCCTGCTTTTATGAGTGAGTTCATGTGTAAGTTTTATTCAGCACTGTCAACACTGTTTTTATTCATCACTATTACAAAACCTACTTCCACTCGTCGCTGCAGCTGCAATGAATAAGTAGCCAAGTGTATCGATAACTCACTTTTTTATTAGCAGCTTGTCGTGTCTATTTTAATATCAAGGAGTATTTCACAGTCCTTTGGAAACATATCTCTTGACATGTCCCCACAATGTTCCCACAACCTAAAGAAATGTGTTAGGAACTTTTATTAAAGAACATAAAGAAATGTGTTCTGGGAATGTTCTTGTATCATCAAGTGAAGGTTTTTTTACACCCTAAAATAAACATTGTATAATCATCTGCACAACTGGACAACTTTTGTGTTTTGGGAACATATCTTTTGTGATGTTCCCACAATGTTCCAAACAGATGAAACATTCGGGGAACCAGGTCCTACCAGGACGACACTTCAATTATTACAGGGTTTATACACGTTCATACAGACCGATTTCCTGTAGTCCGATATTGAGTTAATTGTTTGTGGCAAATAGTTCAATGTAACAGGCAGGAGTGAGTACACAATTTCTATATTTTATTTTTGTATTGGGTTTATCTACTGATGGCCTGTATAGGTCCGGAAAGACACATGGTTGTTTTTATATATTTTTTACTCTGCCTGCAAATACGCTGGATGCTTCAGAATCCATTGAAGAGCTTGAACGATTCATCGACGAGAGATACTTACGAGCTCAAAGAAACATGTTGCAGGTTTCGGAAGGTTCAAGTGCTGTTTCAGACAACAAATACAATCAACAAAACAAACCAAAGCCAAGTTGGCCAAGCAGTATCAACGATGGCACCAAACCATCCCCAAGCAAGAGGGTGGGGAGAGGTTCATGGAGATGGATGTTGACTTGCTGTAATCCATCAATTAAAGGCTTGCCAAACTTGATCTCATGGATATACTACAAGAAGACATCAATGCATTATGTACCAGTCTAGAATTCAGCCAATGTCAGGTTGATGATCTGAGGAAAGAGAACAGAGCTGAAAGGTACTGTAGACTCTATTCATGGCAAAGTGGAGGTGGTGCAAAGGGAAAATAAATAACTTAAAGAAACCTTGCTTGATGTACAGTGTCGATCAATGCGGGACAATCTCATCTTCTCAGGGATACCTGAGAATGACAACAGCAGAGACTGTGAGGATGCTGTCCGAGACTTTATGTCAACTCAACTGAAACTGCCCACAGATGCGTAATGTCACTTTCTCCAGAGTCCATAGAATGGGTAAGGCCTCTGGGAATAGGCCCTGGGCTATTATTGAATGTTTTGAACATTTTAAGAAAAGGGAAATGGCGAAGAGCAGGGGCAGAGAACTCAGAGATACTGCTTTTGGAATGAATGATCACTTCCCCATGGAGATCAATGAAAGGAAAAAAAACTGTATCCCATCCTGAAAGAAAAGCGTTGCCTGAACCAACAAGTCTCCTTGGTGATGGATAAACTTTACATCAACGGGCAACTGTATCGGGACTCTAGAGTAACTCCCTAGCTATTTTAATCCAATGTTCAAATCTGAGTTTGTGTGCTTTAGTGTATAATGACAACTTCAACTATAACGAATACATGCTCTATTGATCATCCCTTGACAAGGAAAGGTCTGCATATAGCTCAGGTTATGTACTCTATGTAGCCTTCCTATCAAAATACATAAGGTTTTAAAGTTGGTCAACATAAATAATATTTTAGCTTTAACCAAAACGCATTTGGATGCATCTGTTAATGATGGGCAAATTAACATTCATGGATATAGCCTACTTAGAAGGGACAGGAATAGGAATGGTGGTGGTGTGGCATTGTACATTCAGAATCATATACCTTCTAAGAGGAGGGATGACCTTATTAATGTACGTCAAGTAGAGGCACTATGGGCTCAACTAGATCTGCCTCACCAGACACCCATATTTGTAGGATGTGTGTATAGACCTCTAAGCTCTAAGGTGTCTTATCTGGATGACATTGGCACTGGATTTGACCAGGCCACAAATAGTAACAGAGATGTACAGTATTTATCTGGTGTGATTTCAATATAAATTGGAAGGATCATAATAATTCAAATATAACTAAATTAATGAGGTATGCCAAGAGTTGTGGTTTGAAACACATGGTTAATGACACTACTAGACTATCACCTAAGTGTGGTCACTGTACAGAAATGTGCATTGATCTGATCTTCTGCCAGTAGCCTGGACAGACCCTAATATTGTGACCACCACCATGAACACCAAGGTTCCAAAGGAACCCCCATGGATTGTGGTCAAGAGAAATATACTGCTCAAAAAAATAAAGGGAACACTTAAACAACACATCCTAGATCTGAATGAAAGAAATAATCTTATTAAATACTTTTTTCTTTACATAGTTGAATGTGCTGACAACAAAATCACACAAAAATAATAAATGGAAATCCAATTTATCAACCCATGGAGGTCTGGAATTGGAGTCCCACTCAAAATTAAAGTGGAAAACCACACTACAGGCTGATCCAACTTTGATGTAATGTCCTTAAAACAAGTCAAAATGAGGCTCAGTAGTGTGCGTGGCCTCCACGTGCCTGTATGACCTCCCTACAACGCCTGGGCATGCTCCTGATGAGGTGGCGAATGGTCTCCTGAGGGATCTCCTCACAGACCTGGACTAAAGCATCCGCCAACTCCTGGACAGTCTGTGGTGCAACGTGGCGTTGGTGGATGGAGCGATACATGATGTCCCAGATGTGCTCAATTGGATTCAGGTCTGGGGAACAAGCGGGCCAGTCCATAGCATCAATGCCTTCCTCTTGCAGGAACTGCTGACACACTCCAGCCACATGAGGTCTAGCATTGTCTTGCATTAGGAGGAACCCAGGGCCAACCGCACCAGCATATGGTCTCACAAGGGGTCTGAGGATCTCATCTCGGTACCTAATGGCAGTCAGACTACCTCTGGCGAGCACATGGAGGGCTGTGCGGCCCCCCAAAGAAATGCCACCCCACACCATGACTGACCCACCGCCAAACCGGTCATGCTGGAGGATGTTGCAGGCAGCAGAACGTTCTCCACAGCGTCTCCAGACTCTGTCACGTCTGTCACGTGCTCAGTGTGAACCTGCTTTCATCTGTGAAGAGCACAGGGCGCCAGTGGCGAATTTGCCAATCTTGGTGTTCTCTGGCAAATGCCAAACGTCCTGCACGGTGTTGGGCTGTAAGCACAACCCCCACCTGTGGAGGTCGGGCCCTCATACCACCCTCATGGAGTCTGTTTCTGACCGTTTGAGCAGACACATGCACATTTGTGGCCTGCTGGAGGTCATTTTGCAGGGCTCTGGCAGTGCTTCTCCTGCTCCTCCTTGCACAAAGGCGGAGGTAGCGGTCCTGCTGCTGGGTTGTTGCCCTCCTACGGCCTCCTCCACATCTCCTGATGTACTGGCTTGTCTCCTGGTAGCGCCTCCATGCTCTGGACACCACGCTGACAGACACAGCAAACCTTCTTGCCACAGCCCGCATTTGATGTGCCATCCTGGATGAGCTGCACTACCTGAGCCACTTGTGTGGGTTGTAGACTCCGTCTCGTGCTACCACTAGAGTGAAAGCACCGCCAGCATTCAAAAGTGACCAAAACATCAGCCAGGAAGCATAGGAACTGAGAAGTGGTCTGTGGTCCCCACCTGCAGAACCACTCCTTTATTGGGGGTGTCTTGCTAATTGCCTATAATTTCCACATGTTGTCTATTCCATTTGCACAACAGCATGTGAAATTTATTGTCAATCAGTGTTGCTTCCTAAGTGGACAGTTTGATTTCACAGTAGTGTGATTGACTTGGAGTTACATTGTGTTGTTTAAGTGTTCCCTTTATTTTTTTGAGCAGTGTATTTTAACATTTAATCATGAGTAATGTCAAAATGATTTGGCTGCTGTACCCTGGGAGCTGATTTATCTAGAGGATTATTTAATTCACTGGGGTAATGGACCATCATGTAAGAAAGAGTACAGTTTGGGCTTGTCTATCTCCATGGATTGATGATGAACTGGGTGAGGCATCATATTGCAAAAGTCTTAGCAGCCAAATATAAACAGGGAATTGATGAACAGAATTATAGAACACTACCTAATAATGCAGTTAAATTACAAAAATTAATTGAACAAATTATTCAAAAAAGGTATGGAATACAATTAAGGGCTTACTTAACTGGGTACATCTATCTCAAGGGTACATCTATCTCATCATGCCCATCTAGTGTGGAGCTTGATGGGAGAATAATAACAAAACTAGCTGATATTCCCCCCAAAAAAATCAAAAATATTTTTTCCAAAGAAAACAAATTTACTGAGAGATAATGTAAATACCCATTCTTCCAAACAAGCTGTTGACCAATGGATTGATGATCATATTATGAGAAAAAAAACCTGCTCTTTTAGTCTACCGTTGGTGTCAGTAAAGGAAGTGTTAAACCTATTGAAGTCATTACTCAATTGTAAATCTACAGGTTATATGATTTTATGGAAAATGTTGTACTTCGTTATGCTGCTCCCCAGACTGCACCTTCACTGAAATACATATTAAATTGATCACTGGAAAAGGGGCAATTTCCAAATGTATGGAAACATTCTAAGCTGTGTCCAATCCCGAAAGACAGCAAAGAACCCATTACTCCTGCCAATATTCAACAATCAGTCTACTCCCTTCACTCAGTAAGATATTGGAGGGTATTGTGTATAGACAAACATGAGAGTACATGTAAAATAATGATATGATCACAGCCAATCAGCATGCATATCGCAAAAACCATTCCACTACCACTACATTGGTTGACATGCCTGACCAGTGGCTCAGTGCTATGGATAATGACAGGTTTGTGGGTTTACTATTTTTAGATTTCAGTGCAGAATGTGATTTAGTGGATAATTAAATATTTTTCACAAAATTATTGCATTATAGATTTAAGGAGGCAGCTTTGCTATCTAACTGGGAGGAAACAGTCCACCTATATCAATGGGTTGTTTTCTTCCCCTCATGCTTTAAACTGTGGAATACCGCAGGGCAGCTGCCTTGGGACACTTCTTTACTTAATATATACCAACAATCTTCCTTATGTCTTATCTGAAACTCAAGATACTATATTTGCAAATGATACTACAACTTATACAGCAAGACAATCGGTTCAACTGGTACAGCAAGCTCTACAAGTAGATCTGGGAAACATCAGAGAGTGGGTTTGCCGGAACAAACTTATTTTGAACGCCAAGAAAACCAAGGTTATATTGGTCTGTTCCACAAGGAAAAGGACAACACAACATAGGATGTGATTAAGCATGAGGGGAGTACAAATTGAGGAAGTGGCAGAAACCAAACTACTAGGGCTGCAGCAAGACAATTGCGTATCATGGTCATCTCAAATAACTAATCTATAAAAAATAAATTAAAAAACTGCTTTTATGATCATAAGGATAGCTAAATATTTACCGGGACAAATTCTTAACCAAATAACCCAAACATTATTTGGGAGTCAGGTGAACTACTGTTCTGTGGTCTGGGGAAAAGCATCAGCAAGTGAGATTAGGAGGCAAGGATTGTTTTAAGTTGGAGATATGATTATTCTGTTGAAGTCATTCACAATGGTCTTGGGTGGTCATCAATCAACAAGACACAGTGCATTTGGAAAGTATTCAGACCTCTTCCCCTTTTCCACATTTTATTACGCTACAGCCTTATTCTAAAATTGATTAAATATAACATTTTCCTCACCAATCTACACACAATACCCCATAAGGACAAAGTGAAAACAGGTTTTTAGAAATTTTGCAAAAATAACAATGAAATACCTTATTTCCATAAATATTCAGACCCTTTGCTATGAGACTCGAAATTGAGCTCAGGTGAATCCTGTTTCCATTGATCATCCTTGAGATGTTTCTACAACTTGATTGGAGTCCACCTGTGGTAAATTCAATTGATTGGGCATGATTTGGAAATTCACACAGCTGTCTATAAAGGGTCCCACAGTTGACATCGCATGTCAGAAAAAAAACAAGCCATGAGGTCAAAGGAATTGTACATAGAGCTCCGAGACAGGATTGTGTCGAGGCACAGATCTGGGGAAAGGTACCAAAACATTTCTGCAGCATTGAAGGTCCCCAAGAACACAATGGCATCCATCATTCTTAAATGGAAGAAGTTCGGAACCACCAAGACTCTTCCAAGAGCTGGCCGCCTGGCCAAATTGAGCAATCAGGGGGAGAAGGGCCTTGGTCAGGGAGGTGACCAAGAACCTTATGTTCACTCTGACAGAGCTCCAGAGTTCCTCTGTGGAGATGGAGAACCTTCCAGAAGGTCAACCCTCTCTGCAGCACTCCACCAATCAGACCTATGGTAGAGTGGCCAGACAGAAGCTACTCCTCAATAAAAGGCACCCAAGCCCACTTGGAGTTTACCAAAAGGCACCTAAAGGACTCTCAGACCACGAGAAACAAGATTCTCTGGTCTGATGGAACCAAGATTGAACTCTTCCACCTGAATGCCAAGTGTCACGTCTGGAGGAAACCTGGCACCATCCCTACGGTGAAGCATGGTGGTGGCAGCATCATGCTGTGGGGATGTTTTTCAGCGACAGGGACTGGGAGACTAGTCAGGATCGAGGGAAAGATGAATGGAGCAAAGTACAGAAAGATCCTTGATGAAAACCTGCTCCAGAGCGCTCAGGACCTCAGACTGGGGCGAAGGTTCACCATCCAACAGGACCACAACCCTAAGCACACAGCCAAGACAACACAGTAGTGGCTTTGGGATAAGTCTCTTAATGTCTTTGAGTGGCTCAGAATGAGGTCGAACCCGATCGAACATCTCTCACAGAGCTTGAGAGGATCTGCAGAGAAGAATGGGAGAAACTCCCCAAATACAGGTGTGCCAAGCTTGAAGCGTCATACCAAGAAGAGTCGAGGCTGTAATTGCTACCAAAGGTGCTTCAACAAAGAACTGAGTAAAGGGTTTGAATACTTATGTAAATGTGATAATTCAGCTTTTTATTTTAAATACATTTGTAAAAATGTCTAAAAACCTGTTGATGCTTTGTCATTATGGGGTATTGTGTGTAGATTGATGAGGGAAAAAAAAGATTTAATCAATTTTAGAATAAGGCTGTAACGTAACAAAATGCGGAAAAGGTCAAGGGGTCTGAATACTTTCTGAATGCACTGTAATTTAAAAATAACATGCTTATTTAATTTCACAATGTACACCATTTAAAACGGCCTATTCACAACAGTATTCAGTTGGTAAGAGACAGACATTCAGTCAATACTAGAAATAAATTGTACACCATCTATGTGTTAATCCGGCAGAAAAGAGGAATAGGCAAAATAACATTTAGATTCAGAGCAATAAAGACATTTAGTAATTTATTTGAGCAAACTGGAAACCTTTCAATTTTCAATATATAAATTCAAACAATACTTTAGAACCATTTAAATATAAATTGGAAGGTTGTGCATGACTATGGTAGATCAAGGATCCAATCTACTGTATCTTTTCAGCCTGTTAGAGTATTTATCTGATCAATATGTCAGTGTATTATGTTTGTTGTTTGTAACAGTATGTTATATGTGAAAATGTGATTGTATTATCAATTGTATTTTCATGTTTAAGCACTCTTTGAAGATTTGTCCAAATGGAGACTGAAAGAGAGCCTAATAAAATCAAATAAAAAAACAGAAGAAATGTGTTTTGGGAATGTTCTTGCAATGTCAGGCGAATGTTTTATACAAACATTGTATAATCATCAGCACAACTGGACAGTTTTTGTTTTATGAGAACATTTGCCGCAACCTAATGTATGTTCTGAAAACGATAACAGAACCAATTTCGGGATAGTTATTTTGGTTTGAGAACACAGCCAGTAAAGGGAGTGCTCTGCGCAGAGCTTATTTATACGGCTGTTTGTGTAACGGGAGAAGGGAAGACACTCAGATGGGTTGCTCCTATTACCATTGCACACACACGCACACATGCATGGACATACACCCACACACACAAATGCGTGTGAACACACACACAAACACACACACACACACACCATATCTTTCCTGGCTGATGTAATGTGGCATTCTCTCTCCCCTGGATTGCCTTATCTGCTATGCGGTAGGTTCAGAGACTAGCTGAGTTATGTAAGGGGCTCAGGGGAAGACAGGAGGGGGCTGCTCCGAGACTGATCACACTCAAGCCCCAGCGTGCCAGGGCTCAGGGCTGAGCTGTGTGACTGATAGGGTGTGTGTGTGTGTGTGTGTGTGTGTGTGTGTGTGTGTGTGTGTGTGTGTGTGTGTGTGTGTGTGTGTGTGTGTGTGTGTGTGTGTGTGCGTGTACGAGAGAGTCTGCATGTGCGTGCATTACATATATTTGTGTGTCTGTCAGTATAGGTAAAGTGTGTGTGTGTGTGTGTGTGTGTGTGAGTGTGTGTGTGTGTGTGTGTGTGTGTGTGTGTGTGTGTGCGTGTGTGTGTGTGTGTGTCAGGGTTCTCTTTTCCACAGGTCTTTTTTCAACATGCTTTGATCTACATCTCAGGGGATTTGTGTCCTCGTACCATCCGAGTTTTAACATACTTTTTCATTAACCATATTTATCTTTCAAATGTAATACTTTAAATAAAATGGCACATTTTTAAATAGCAAGGAATATATATCCTTGATAAACATAAAAAATATGGAGGATTAATGGAGAAAATACAAGAGGAAAAAGTAAATTTAACATGTATTATCCAATAAACACCCACTGGGCACAGACATCAGTCCAACGTCTAGTTAGGTGTGCATGCAAAGCAATGAACAACTCTAGATTTCTTTCTTACTCATATTATTATTATTTGATTTATTCCGCACACTAAGTCGTTTAATAGCTTAACATGGAACCAACTTCCAAATGTGCAGACTGCACTTACTTAGATTGTTAGAGAAAATATTTGCTATATTACTTAAACTTTTTGTACTACAACAATATTTAAATGAGCTCCCAAGGCATTTCAATGGCAATACAATTGCCATAGACTTATAGCGCCTTCAAAAAGTATTCACACACGTTGACTTTTTCCACATTTTGTTGATTTACAGCCTTCATTTACACCCAATACCCCATAGTGTCAAAGTGGAATTCTGTTTTAGAAAGTTCTACAAATTAATAAAAAATGAAAAGCTGAAATGTCTTGAGTCAATAAGTATTCAACCCCTTTGTTATGGCAAGCCTAAATAAGTTCAGGAGTAAAAATTTGCTTAACAAGTCACATAATAAGTTGCATGGTCTCGCTGTGTGCAATAATAGTGTTTAACATGATTTTTGAATGACTACCTCATATCTGTACCCCACACATACAATTATCTGTAAGGTCCCTCAGTCGAGCAGTGAATTTCAAACACAATTCAAACACAAGGACCAGGGAGGTTTTCCAATGCCTCGCAAAGAAGGGCACCTATTGGATATATAGGTTAAAAAAAAGCAGACATTGAATATACCTTTGAGCATGGTGAAGTTATTAATTACACTTTGGATGGTATACCAATACACCCAGTCACTACAAAGATACAGGCATCCTTCCCAACTCAGTTGCCGGAGAGGAAGGAAACTGCTCAGGGATGTCACCATGAGGCCAATGGTGAATTTAAAACAGATAGAGAGTTTAGTGGCTGTGATAATAAAAAAACTGAGGATGGATCAACAACATTGTAGTCACTCCACAATACTAACCTAATTGACAGAGTGAAAAGAATGATGCCTGTATAGAATAAAAAATATTCCAAAGCATGCATCCTGTTTGCAACAAGGCACTAAAGCGATAAAGCAAAACATTTGGCAAAGCAATTCACTTTTTGTCCTGAATACAAGGTGTTATGTTTGGGGCAAATCCAATACAACACATCATTGGGTTCCATTCTCCATATTTTCAAGCATAGTGGTGGCTGTATCATGTTATGGATATGCTTGCACTCATTAACGACTGAGGAGTTTTTCAGACACTGGGAGACACATTTACCTTTCAGCAGGACAATAACCTTAAAAACAAGGCCAAATGCACAAAGACAACATTGGATATTCCCGAGTGGCCATTTTACAGTTTTGACTTAAATCTACATGAAAATCTCTGGCAAAAAATCAACAACCAATTTCACAGAGCTTGAAGAATTTTGAAAAGAATAAATGGGCAAATGTTGCACAATCCAGGTTTGGAAAGCTCTTAGAGACTTACCCAGAAAGACTCACAGCTCTAATTGCTGCCACAGGTGCTTCTATAAAGAATTGACTTATGTAAATGTCATATTTTTCTATTTCATTTCAAATAAATTAGAAAACATTACTAAACATGTTTTCAATTTGTCATTATGAGGTATTGTGTGTAGGGGGGTGAAAATCGAAATAATTTTAATCAATTTTGAATTCAGGCTGTAGCACTACAAAATGTGGAATAAGTCAAGGGGTAGGAATACTTTCTGAAGGCACAGTACATGTGGAAAATGTGAACATTTGGGCGTCTCTCCTCCTACACCATTTAAGCTACCAATGCCAAACCAACGGTGAGATGTTCAGACTGAACCAACTTAGATTGCCTCTGTTTATAATTTTGATAACATTTATACAGTGCATTAGGAAAGTATTCAGACCCCTTGACGTTTTCCACATTTTGTTACGTTACAGCCTTATTCTAAAATTGATTAAATCACTCTTTCCCTCACCAATCTACACACAATACTCCATAATGACAAAGGAAAGTGTTTTTTAGAAATCTTTGCAAGTTTATAAAAAATTAAAACTTAAATATCAATTCAACATAAGTATTCAGACCCTTTACTCAGTATTGTGTTGAAACACCTTGGGCAGCGATTACAGCCTCGACTCTTCTTGGGTATGACGCTACAAGCTTGGCAAACCTGTTTTTGGGGAGTTTCTCCCATTATTCTCTGCAGATCATCTCAAGCTCTGTGAGGTTGGATGTGGAGCGTCGCTGCACAGCTATTTTTAGGTCTCTCCAGAGATGTTCAATCGGGTTCAAGTCTGGGCTCTGGCTGGGCCACTAAAGTTAATTCAGAGACTTGTCCCGAAGCCACTCCTTCGTTGTCTTGGCTGTGTGCTTAGGGTCATTGTCCTGTTGGAAGGTGAACCTCTGACCCAGTCTGGCCCAGTCTCTATACTTTGCTCCGTTCATCTTTCCCTCGATCCTGACTAATCTCCCAGTCCCTGCCACTGAAAAACATCCCCACAGCATGATGCTGCCACCACCATGCCTCACCATAGGGATGGTGCCAGGTTTCCTCCAGACGTGACACTTCGCATTCAGGCCAAAAAGTTCAATCTTTCATCAGACCAGAGAATCTTTTTTCTCATGGTCTAAGAGTCCTTTAGGTGCCTTTTGGCAAACTCCAAGCAGACTTGGAGTTCTGGCCACTACCATAAAGGCCTGATTGGTGGAGTGCTGCAGAGATGGTTGTCCTTCTGGAAGGTTCTCCATCTCCACAGAGGAACTCTGGATCTCTTATAGAGTGACCATCGGGTTTTTCGTCACCTCCCTGACCAAGGCCTTTCTCCCCCGATTGCTCAGTTTGGCCGAGTGACCAGCTCTAAGAAGAGTCTTGGAGGTTCCAAACTTCTTCCATTTAAGAGTGATGGAGGACACTGTGTTTTTGGGCACCTTCAATGCTGCAGACATTTTTTGGTACCCTTCCCCAGATCAGTGCCTCAACACAATCCTGTCTCGGAGCTCTACGGTCAATTCCTTCGACCTCATGGCTTGGTTTTTGCTCTGACATGCACTCTCAACTGTGGAACCTTATATAGACAGGTGTGTGCCTTTACAAATCATGTCCATCAATTGAATTTACCACAGGTGGACTCCAATAAAGTGGTAGAAACATCTCAAGGATGATCAATGGAAACAGAATGCACCTGAGCTCAAGTCCAAGTCTCATAGCAAAGGGTCTGAATACTTTTGTAAATAAGGTATTTCTGTTCTTTATTTTTAATACATTTGAAAGAAATTCTAAAAACCTGTTTTCATTTTGTCATTATGGGGTATTGTGTGTAGATTGAAGAGGAAAAACATAAAATGAATACATTTTAGGATAAGACTGTAACGTAACAAAATATAGAAAAAGTCAAGGGGTCTGAATACTTTACGAATGCACTGTATGTAGGGATAAAGTGACTAGGCAATGGGATAGATAATAAACAGTAACAGCATCGTGAGTCAAAAAAGTATCTTTCTCTCTCTCTCTCTCTCTCTCTCTCTCTCTCTCTCTCTCTCTCTCTCTCTCACTCTCTCTCTCTCTCTCTCTCTCTCTCTCGGAGGACCTGAGCCCTAGGACCATGCCTCAGGACTACCTGGCCTGATGACTCCTTGCTGTCCCCAGTCCACCTGGTCATGCTGCTGCTCCAGTTTCAACTGTTCTGCCTGCGGCTATGGAACCCTGACCTGTTCACCGGACGTGCTACCTTGTCCCAGACCTGCTGTTTTCAACTCTCTAGAGATAGCAGGTGCAGTAGAGATACTCTGAATGATCGGCTATGAAAGGTCAACTGACATTTACTCCTGAGGTGCTGACCTGTTGCACCCTCGACAACCACGGTGATTATTATTATTTGACCCTGCTGGTCATCTATTAACATTTTAACATCTTGGCCATGTTCTGTTATAATCTCCACCCAGCACAGCCAGAAGAGGATTGGCCACCCCTCATAGCCTGGTTTTTCTCTAGGTTTCTTCTTAGGTTCCGGCCTTTGTAGGGAGTTTTTCCTAGCCACCGTACTTCTACACCTGCATTGCTTGCTGTTTGGGGTTTTAGGCTGAGTTTCTGTACAGCACTTTGTGACATCAGCTGATGTTAGAAGAGCTTTATAAATACATTTGATTTAAATTTGATTGATTAGTGCAAAAAGGGTCAATGCGGATATTCCAGAGTCAGTCTTATAGCTTGGGGGTAGAAGCTCTTCAGGGTACTGTTGGTTCCAGTCTTGGTGCATCGGTACCACTTGTCAAGCGGTAGCAGAGAGAACAGTCTATGACTTGGGTGGCTGGAGTCTTGTGTAATAATCATGCTGTTTAATCAGTTATGTGATATGCCACACCTGTCAGGTGGATAGACTATCTTGACAAAGGATAAAATGCTCACTAACAGGGATGTAAACAAATTTGTGCACAAAATTTGAGATAAATAAGCTTTTTGTGCGTACGGAAAATTTCTGGGATCTTTTACTTAAACTCATGAAACATGGGACAAGCACTTTACATGTTGCGTTTACATTTTTGTTCAGTGTAATATTCGGTTGCTTTTAAACGAGCCATCAATACCACTTAAAATCGCATTTCATGGGTTCAAAACTGAAGTCAAACCCATAGAGAGAACATTGGCGCTGACATGAGTTGACATGTTTGTAATAAAATGGGGTCTACTGGGATATGTAAGTGCACCTCCTCTCTTTGGCAGTACAGAATGAGAATCATGCATTGAGATCATTTGGGAGTAACCAATGTGATGTACTGTATTATGACAAACACATGTCAAACAGTCAAACCCAATCATATTGTAGCTGCCACTGCTCAGTGACACCTTGTTCGGTGCTAAAGGCATAGCACTAAAAATGGTTGTGCTGACAATAGAGGCTAGGAAACATTGTCACTTTTTAAAAGCTGTTCACCTCTTAACCATCCAGTTTGTTATTGTAAAAGAAAAGTTGTTCTTAATGGGCTACGTAGCCGAGTAAAGGTTACGTTAATATACATGTAAATAAAAATACAGTGCCTTCAGAAAGTATTCATACCCCTTGACTTATTCCACATTGTTGTGTTACAGCCTGAATTCAACATTTATTAAATTGATTATTTTTCTCTCACCCATCGACAGACAATACCTCATAATGACAAAGTGAAAGCATGTTTACTGAAAATGAAATACGGAAATGTCTAATTTACATAAATATTCACACCCCTGAGTCAATACATGTTAGAATCACCTTTGGCAGCGATTACAGCTGTGAGTCTTTCTGGGTAAGTCTTTAAGAGCTTTGCACACCTCTATTGTACAATATTTGCACTTTATTATTTTCAAAATTCTTCAAGCTCTGTCAAGTTGGTTTTTGATCATTGCTCGACAGCCATTTTCAAGTCTTGACATAGATTTTAAATCAGATTTAATTCAAAATTGTAACTAAGACACTCAGGAACATTCAATGTCTACCAATAGGTGCCCTTCTTTGTGAGGCATTGGAAAACCTCCCTGGTCTTTGTGGTTGAATCTGTGTTTGAAATGTAATGCTCGACTGAGGGACCTTACAGATGTGTGGGGTACAGAGATGAGGTAGTCATTCAAAAATCAGTCCATGCAATTTATTATGTGACTTGTTAAGCAAATGTGTACTTCTGAACTTATTTAGGCTTGCCATAGTAAAGGGGTTGAATACTTATTGACTCAAGACATTTCAGCTTTTCATTTATATTTAATTTGTAAAAAAAAAAATATATATATTATACTTTGACACTATGGGGTATTGTGGTTAGGCCAGTGACACTACATTGTAATTTAATACATGTTTTATTCAGCCTGTAACTCAACAAAATGTGGAAAAAGTCAAGAGGTGTAGATGCTTTCTGAAGGCACTGTAGTTAGGGTGAAACAGCACATGAACACATTAACAAAGGAGCATAGGCTTTAGCTCATCAGTCTAACACAGTCTAGCATGCAGTCCACCCCCAAATTCAACCCCCCAACCCCATGAGTAACACAGACACAGTGAGGCTGCTGCCTACATACAGACTTGAAATAATTTGCCACTTTAATAAATGGATCACTAGTCACTTTAATAATTCCACTTTAATAATGTTTACATAGCTTGTATTACTCATCTCATATGTATATACTGTATTTTATACCATCTATTGCATCTTGCCTATGCCGCTCGGTCATTGCTCATCCATATATTTATATTTATATATTCTTACTCAATTCCTTTACTTAGATTTGTGTGTATTAGGTAGTTGTTATGGAATTGTTAGATTACTTGATTTGAAAGACACTGATTTGAAAGACACTTACAGTGTAACAGCACATGAAGACATTGACAATGGATCGTAAACTTTTTTTAAATGTTCACCTAAAATGAAGCTAGGATATGCATAGTCTTGATACCATTTGAAAGGAAACACTGACGTTTGTGGAAATGTGAAATTCATGTAGGAGAATATAACACATTAGATCTGGTAAAAGATAATACAACTGCAGAATATTTTGTATCAAGTCTGCCAGGAGTTTGCCCAAATGTGCCAAATTGGTCAATTGATACATTTTCAAGTACATAACTATAGAGAACATACAAAAATGCTATGGTAATAAAAAATGTAAGCTTACACACTCCCAGGAATGTCATACATGATGGATCATTAGCTTATACACTAACTTTCACACATCTAGATGGCCGGGCGGGGTGGGTGTGGAGCCAGAGACAGCAGTGGGGTCAAACTGTCGACCCCAGTTCCTACATTTGAACATAAGAATGGATTTTATCAAACAAATCTATGCTACAATTTATCTCTGGGATGACAAATCATAGCAAGATTACTGAATGTAAGTACATTATTTACCTTCAGAGGTGAATGTATCAAACCAGTTGCCGTGATAAAAGTTTTTTCTCCTCAAACAATAGCATGGTATTTTTCACTGTAATAGCTACTGTTAATTGGACACTGCAGTTAGATTAACAAGACTTTAAGTTTTCCTCCCATATAAGACATGTCAATGTCCCGGAAAGTTGGCTGTTGTATACAACGTCATTCTAGTCACATTAGCGCACGTTAGCAACAACCGTCCCGGTTTAGGGACTCCCATCCCGTAGAGGTTAGACTGCCTAGACTTTAGCTCAAAAGGCTAACACAGTCTCATTACATGCGGGCAGGGATGGAAGTTAAGGATTTTGGGCACTGGCCAGCCAGGCTAGCAGATTGAAATTTGTACTAATTCGGTCTAAAAAGTACTAGCCACAGGCTAGCGTGCTAGCTTCATTTCCATCCCTGCATGTAGGTGTCTCAAATTCGAACACAGGTACTTACAGTGGAACAGCACATGAAGACGATGATGAAGGAGCCAATGACTCCTCCGATGCCAACCATCCAGGTCATCCGCAGGAACAAGATCACCCCGAAGATGTTCTGGATGCAGGGGAGGTACACTCCCATCAGGGTCCCCAGCGCTGGAGCCTGTATGGAGGGGAAGAGGAAGTGGACACACACTTTAGGTACCGTAAATTCCGGACTATAAGCCGCAACTTTTTTCCCACGCTTTGAACCTCGCGGTTTAAACAATGACGCAGCTAATTTATCCCGCTTTCAAATTTGTGGGTCCTGACAGCGTGGAGTATTGTCAAAAAATCCAGTATCATCAACGGGTTTCGAAAGGCTGGACTGCTGTGTGTTGAAGAGGGCTCAGCGGGGGATTTGCCTCCGGATGAAAGTGACGAGAGCGACAATGAAAACGATCCAATATCGGATGAAGCAATTCTGAGGCTATTCAACTCCGACACCGAAGGAGATGACTTCAGTGGTTTCAGTGTACAGGAGGAGGAAGATAGTGACCAATGACTTTCTTGGTAGGCTACTGTTTACTGCTAATTGTTTATTTTTTGTTACAAGCCGTGTTTCGTTAAAGCCTATTTATTTTTGTTACAAGCCGTGTTTCGTTAAAGCCTGTGTAAAGTTAATTTGTTTCAATGTACCGGTAGGCACCTGCGGCTTATAGACATGTGCGGCTTATTTATGTTCAAAATAATATATATTTTTAAATTCAGTGGGTGCGGCTTATATTCAGGTGCGCTCAATAGTCCGGACATTACGGTACATGAGGTCTTTAATGACTGGGTTAATGGATGTGTGAACCACGTGACAAGTAACCGTAGTCAAGGATTTCTCAGACAACAATTTCAGGGAAACCTGGGAATTTTGGGAAAGTTACAATCGTACACAGTCCACTAGGACTACAGCACCACCAAGAGTCAGTGAGTAATTCTAACCCCGGGTGCAATATGGTAGTCTATTAAAAACACGCTGATACTATTCTGTTTTTCCATAGAGTATTTCAAAATTTTCTTTCCTCCCATGGGAATGAATGGCCTAGGAGCTGGATGGCACATTGACAGAGTTTCAAGGCCAACCCATGGACTGCAATTACTGATAAAAGATGGGTGGAGAGGCTCTGTGTTGTTTGCTAGATTTATTAATGGGCAGTTTCTCCTCCTGTTTTTTGGGATATGCTTTATGTGGTGTGTGTGTGTGTGTGTGTGTGTGTGTGTGTGTGTGTGTGTGTGTGTGTGTGTGTGTGTGTGTGTGTGTGTGTGTGTGTGTGTGTGTGTGTGTGTGTGTGTGTGTGTGTATGTGTGTGCATGCGTGCATGGTTGGCTAGGTGTGTGTGCATGTGTATGTGTGTGTGCATACGTGTGAGTGTGTTACAGTTGAAGTGCGCCACAGTTGACCCCCATGCATAATGGAGTCATATTCATTTCCGGCTCAAGGACAACTTCGGCCAATAAAACGTAATTGTCCCAATATCCAGTGGTGATCCTAAGTGAGTGAACAGACCCTTGCTGGCAATTTCTTATGAGATTTAAAATCAAAGACTTATGCTGCATCTCAGCACTTCCACTTGGAATGCATAATCAAAGTCTCAAGGGGAAAATAGTGAGGAAATTAGTTCAAAATGGGTGGAACACAGTTTCCTTGAAGAATCATTTATGATATGCTCTTGATAATGTAAAATCACTGTAAATGTCAAACTTCGACTTCAAAATCATTCTCCATGACAATTAACCTCAATTGAGGCAATTCAATAGATATAATTACAGCACAATCTGTAATTTTAAATGGCTGTGACATCCACAGAAATATAATCACTAGAACGGAAGTCCCTTAACAACTCAATGATGTCACAATGCTTGGACTGCGGCTATTTAGGGTGTTCCCATAGGAGTAAAGCTAGCTCGAAAATATACAGGTTACGACAGCGTCGTCACAAATCTGTGACCAGCACCGTTGCTAGCTACCAGTGCCGTTGCTGACTAGCATAGCTGGTCCCATTGTTGCAAAGAGTTATTGAGATATCAGAAACCCGTTAATGTTTGTCATCTTCAATCTAGGAGTAAAGCAGGAAGTAGTCCCAGGAGGAAGGCCTATTCTAGTGATTCTATTTCTATGGTGACATCACTGCCAGTCTGATGAATAGGATCGATGAGGATGTGAAGAGGGCTGGCCGACAATTCTTTTAAAATAAGCTTATCTACAGACATTGTTTTTGATGTGTCAGTCTGGTGTGTACCTGTAGGTGTTGTGAAGCAGTAATGGCTTTAAGGGAAGTCATTGTCCAATATGAAGCTGAAAGTGATGACGAAGACCTTGAGAACACAACAGGATGAGATGGTTGTAATGTTTCTTGAGCATAATGTTAACTTTGATACTTTAATGCTTCTTAACTGCGATTCTGAGAGTTTTCCAGGCCTGGGGGGCACTGACTAATGCGAGAGAACATTCCTGGGGCTTGAACTGGCAGCAGCTGTTGAGTTGAGAAACTAGTCTTTTTAATTATATCATCTACGAGAGAAAAAGGGCATCCTGATGAAGTCCTGACATTAAATGAATATTAAGCGTGCAAATTCTGGGTCTGATATAATTTGATTTGAAAAGCTGGGCTTCGGATATTAATAAGAGCCTGTTTGGAGAGTCTTAAAAAGTCACACAAACATAATTATATTCTCATTTTCCCGAGGAACAACAGGCCAAGTGCACACGCAGAGTTCCAATTAGAAAGCTCATCACTTGAGAAATGCTGCTGAAACCGTGTAGACAATGTTACATTGCCTGCAAACCTGAAGACTAGGTTTAGTCGAGCGGGATTGTGCAGTCTTGTGGCAGGCAGGAGACCCGGGTCCGAATCCAGTTTGTTAAACATATTATGTTGTTCTGTATCAAACCTGACCCCTGAGAGTATTAGTCAAATATATCTTCCATACCAATGTGGTAAAGTACTCTAGTAAAGTAGTCTGGAGTAATCCTGAATTATGGTTAATCTGGGCCAAATCCTTATTTTGTAACTCAAGGTAAGATTCAGCCCCATATGTTTTGTGGAACCTCTTCTTCTAGCCTATTTCCCCCTGTCAATATTTTGCCCGTTAGGTGACACCATACTGTACTTAGGGGCCATAGGAAGTGAAGCTGACACTTTAGCTGACCTGTTTTTGTTAATTTCCCTCTGTTGGTTTTTATTTGACAGTTCACCTAACATCTATTCTTTGAAATCCTATTTTACACCCACAAGCAACACCACAAGGATGATTTATACTGGGAATTTTATTCACCTTTAATCAATGATCAAAACCACGCATTCTCACGTTGCCTATGGGAGCGGTGAAGAACAAATGTCAGTCCATCTTTGTCATCTCTCTCTCCTTATGGCAATGACTCTCACAGTTTGCCTGTTGTCTGGCTTATGCAAATGAGAGAGCTGCTGTGGCTGTGCCCTTCAGTGTGCGGCAAGAATCTCAAAGTTTTTTTCTATTCTAAATTCAAACTCTAAAGTTCACTAGGCCTTCCACTTATTTAGAGATTGCTGTCAGATTTTTGTGTCATGACTTTTGTCAGAATATAATTAACTTTTTCAAATAATTGAATGGCATTTTGGTTTTGCAACCACCATACTTTTATTTTTGCCTCCAAGTTTTATAGGCTACATTCCATTTCACCAATACAACATTTCCAGAAACAGCTCCAGTTATTAGATGAATACACGTTGCATGGTTAATAGTGATTTCAATACGGGGGCAGTGGTACTGATTATAGTTAAGTTATTATGTAATAGGTTGAATTATTATGAGCTTAATGGATTTGTTTTGACCTTTCCCCTATGCTAAATGAGTGAAAGAGACACCGAAAGGTAGATCCTAGAATGTCTGTTTGGTCTAAACAAACATTTGATTAAAATATGCATGACATATGGCTGAAATATTCTCTTTTAAATAAAAATTATGTAGGAGAATTAAGTGGATTCTTTATCAAGCACAGAATATTAAATGATTCAATGAGAGCCAACATGTGTCTGTCACGTCCTGACCAGTAAAAGGGGTTGTTTGTTATTGTAGTTTGGTCAGGGCGTGGCAGGGGTGTTTGTTTAATGTGTTTCGGGGTTTTATGGTTAATGTTCTATGTTGGTATATTTCTCTGTTCATTCTAGTTTTCTATTTCTATGTTTAGTTTATTGGGTTGACCTTCAATTGGAGGCAGCTGTTCCTCATTGCCTCTAATTGAAGGTCCAATTTAGTAGGGGTGTTTTTCTATGGGTTTTTGTGGGTAGTTGTTCCATGTGTAGCTGTATGTCTCACAGGAGTTTCTCGTCGTTGTTTTTGTTTAAGTGTTTGTTTTGGTTTTCTTCTCAATAAAGAAGATGAGCATACACATTCCCGCTGCATCTTGGTCCCATCTTTACGACGACCGTGACATTGTCATTATAAATCCACAGGTCTTTTTCCAACTTTACACCATTTTCATCGATCTTTCATCCACTCTTTAACATGGCTATAAGTAAAAACATAGAATTTCCAGAACTTCCATATGAGTGGCTGGGGGTCCCAAGGGATGCATGTAATATACAATACACTCCAGGTGTAGTGGGCTGAAAGTACACCTTCCATCAGTACTTTGGTGTAGAGTTGAAAAACTGCTGTAAATCGCTGTCCCTGCAGAAACATGATCAGGGGACTACAGCCGGAGTATAGGGGTCAGATTCTAATAACATCTAGTGACAACACTGTATCCTTCCATTTACATAGCACCCAACAGTGTGTAACAAATCACACGAGAGAGGCGCCCAAGATTAAATGTATTTTCTATAGGTACTATGATGTTGAATAAAGTAGCGCTTTGCTAACTTCCTATCCTTTGCACAACCACTCTGTTTGAGGGCGGTCAAATTAACAGAGCACCCCTCTACAAAGAAGTATCTGAAGAGTACTCGTAACTTCTGATTTCCCCAGTTGACCTTTATGTATGGTGTCCATATTAGGACAAGTCCTGAGACTGTCCTAATATGGACACCGTATTAATGTGTCCAAACACTCTCAACCGGAGCACATCTTAAATCAGTGAAAACAATCTACAGTGTAACTGTGAATTCCATTTGATAGCTGCGTCATTATTCCCTCTAATACCCTTTTCACACTACTGAGCTGAGCTGAGCCCTGCTGAGCTGTACAGCAATGGCCTAGTTAGGCATCCACCATAGTTCCTAGTATCGCGCTGGAAAGGACCATGTGAAAAGAAAATATCCAAACCAGGACAGTATGGGCCCTGGTCAAAAGTAGTGTACTATAAAGGGAATACGGTTCCATTTGGGAAGTCGCCTAGCTACTGTATGTGTATATCAATGGGCTCTTTCTATCTACACTCTATTCTCAACAACACCATTCACACTGGGTGGACAAATACCCATACACAACAAGACCCCACAAAGGGGGAATACAGCAACAATCAAAGTGAGAGATAGCCCTCTGTAGCTGTTCTCCATATGGCAAATTATGTCATTTTCAGCGCTTCCACACACAGTAGAGCAACACAAAAGACCGTCAGCCCTGTATCTCAGTCTACTGTCGGAGCGGTCTCGATGGCTAACAATACACAATATATCCCTGCAGAAACATACACCCAGAGTGGAAAAAAGCTGTGAAAATGGCTATCTACAAGCTTCAACACTGTTTACAACATAGGGTTGTTTGTTAACTTTCTGTCCCAAATGGCACCTTATTCCCTCGATAGTGCAGCCACCTGAGTGCATTATGTAGGGAATAGGGTGCCATTTGGGACACATACAGGGTCTCAGTAAGATTATTATAAAGCTACCAGGCAGAGAGACAGTTAGCATGTCCTTTAACCTACACAATAATATTGAAGAAGAATACACTTGTTGAGATAGCCCAAAATGCCACAAGATTGGGAAGACAAAACGTAACGCAAAAAAAAAGAAAAAAAGAATGTGTCTAATTAGTTTACATTGAGAAGTAGCCACAGCAGATGGGACAATTGTTTCTATTGAATTACTCCGTATGGGGGATCCAATGCCTCTATTTTAGCGAGCTCCACTTCCATTCGCATTCATTGGCATTTCATTCCTGGACCAGGAGTGCCATACAATCCCGGACCTAGACTTCTATAATCCGGAGAACTAGTGAGGCCCAATAGAAAATCGGCTGGTAGCTAGCAGCATGATGATTTCCCTCGAGACCGTTGGAGCTGGAACAGCCGAGAGCGGCGAACACAGCGACTGCGTTGACACTACGGGTTGGCGCCGCAGTGTTGAGAAGAGACAGCTGCCCCACGACCCCTTGGGATACGCAGTCAGCCCAGTGCTATCTGGCTCAGGTGCGGAGGTCCCACAGCAGGCTCCACCTCCTGCCAACCCCCCCCCCGCTCATAACAGCTGCTTCAGAACCAGCTCTCTGCCACCTCGCCACCCAGGTGCCCCCATCCTCGCCGCCCCTTACTCAATCACCCCCTCACTCGACCCTTAGCCACCACAGCCACCTGAGACCACTCACAGGGCCCTCTTATTCTCCGATAAGGATTCTTTACAAATGCACCCTTCATGGCCTGGGGTTGTTTAGCTGTTAGGGTCGCTGACTTCAGACCACATGTGTCGGTGTGTATTCTAATCTGGCCCACACCCTTCTGACACAAACCCTCTTTCAACTTTCTCTATCTCACCGTCTCTATCCAATATAGAAAAAGCACTCAAGGAGTGGGACTGCTGCCTTCCTTCTTTCGTGTTATGTGAAAGGTTCTACGAGCGCTGTCTACAGATGGTCTACTAATGTTGTACAGGCTCCTAAACAAAAGCAAAACACGTTTGATATTTATCGTCTCATGCATTACATAAATGCCATCATGAAAGCCATTAAATGTGCTTTTAGAACTCTGTTAAGTGTTGTGTGTCATGTAGTGTGTAGGCAGCTTAAGAGGATATATAGAGGACTGGTTAAGGCATTTCGACAGCTTTTTCCTGGTATAAGAGGTTGGTTTTGGATGGGGAGAAGGAGATAAATGGGGTCAGGTGAGAGAAGAGGAGAAGAGAAATGAGGAGATGATGTGAGGGAGGAGGAAAGAAGAAGAGATAAAAAAAAAGGTAGAGGAAAGGAGAGTAAATGGACGACCTAGCTGCAGAGGACGTAACAAGAGAAAAATGAGGAGGGGAAATAGAACTGAGGAGATTAGGTAATAGGAAAAAAAGAAGAAAGGAGAGGAGAAGAAAGAAGGCTGTTGCTGAGGGGAAAAGAAGAGTGGACTTGAACTTACTACCGCAGTAACTGTCTGGACGAAAGCTGACGTAGCTGGAGGGTATACAGTACTGTACAACTGCGGTGATAATATAGTAAGCAGAGCGAGCACAGATGCTGTACCTCGACTTCTAAAGCAATACAAGTGCTGAGGTGCAACGAGAGGTGTGGGGCGCGGGGGCCAGGAGCTTGCAATGCCATCTTCACACTCTGTTGCGCAAACAGGAGCTGACAGGGCTAATGCGTTTCAGCTCAGGTGTGCTGAATTACTAAAGAGGGGGAGCGAGAGAGGAGAGAGGGCACCAAATATCTCCCTCCAAAATGTCCGCATGCAGGTATGGATTAACCCGCTGCACACTTGTCAATGGTGCTTGTGTGTGTGTAAGAGAGAGACAGAGGCAGGGAGGGAGAAGAGAGAAGGAGAGGAGAGGGAAGAGATGTTTGTGTGTGTGTGTGTGTGTGTGTGTGTGTGTGTGTGTGTGTGTGTGTGTGTGTGTGTGTGTGTGTGTGTAGTAATGGTGTGTATCTGTATTTGTATGTCTATGGTGAGTGTGAGAGAGAAAGAGGGGAAGGGAGAGGAGAGAGAGAAAGAGCGGGGGAAGGGGGAGATGTTTGTGCATGGGTAGAAAAAGTGCCTATGTCTATATGTGCATGTGTGTCATTTAGCCAAGTACATAGGAAGAACATGAAGTGCTGCAGGCCATTCCTGCTTGCTGGAATATTCTGCTACAGGATAACAATGAATACTGTTCAATTTTAACCCCACTTTCTGTTTGCTAAGTAGGGGCATATGTAAGCTGTGAAATCTCCATTTAGCTCAATTATCAACACTGTCAAACTACAGATACAATTGTAGTATAACATGAAGCAACATTAATCAAGATACAGTCTTCGCAAGGCTACCGGCATGAATACTAATGCAAGACTGGGGCTTCTAATAAGAAAATGAAGAGGCATTGTAAAACACAATGACCTGGAAGGAAAACACCATTAGAAATGGGGATGCAGTATTTGTCACCACACCATCATAATTCTTCCCAATAGAAACTCACAGGGGAAAAATACTCAGCCCACACAGATTGGGGGAACGGTTTCCATCTTAACCCCGGCAACCTCCAGACTGTCCCCTGATGTTGCACTCTAATCTCTCTTTTCACACTGCGCCATATGAAACGCTCGAGCCGTCATATTCAATGGGTTGATGATGAAAGGGAGAGAGAGGAAAGAGTAGAGGAGAGAGAAAGGGATCGTTGTCGGAATGATAAACGCCATCGGCTGCCTTAATGAAAAGCCTCTCCGGGTGATGGGGAGATTGCCTTTGGAATGGGCTGCTGATTGGAGAAGCAGCTGCTTGGCGTACCGAGCGGGCTAATTAAGTATCGAAGGGCCGAGGAAGGTGACCGGGAAGATTAGCCTCTGCTGCTCGGCGCTACCATTGGAGGGGTACTGAATCCGATATATCTATCTCTCAACTCTCTGTTCTAGTCAGCCATTTCTCTGGACTGGTGGGTAAGAGGTTGGTGCAGGGATCAGGATCAGGGATATAGTGGCAGAAAAAGGAAAGTGCAAACTGAAAAGACTGTAAAAGTAAGTAACTTAAACGTTAATGCAGAGGAACAGTCCAGGTAAAAAGGACTGACAAAAATTAGGAAGGTAAACAGAGAGCCAGAAAAAATAACCAAGAATGAAATATAGAATGAAACCAAACAGAAATAGATGGGGAAAAACTCAGGGTGAAAGGGCTGTGAGTCAGGTTCTGACTGAGTTGTGCTGTCTTACAGGTCTTTTTTACCTTTATTTAACTAGGCAAGTCAGTTAAGAACAAATTCTTATTTTCAATGACGGCCTAGGAACAGTGGGTTAACTGCCTTGTTCAGGGGCAGAACAACAGATTTTTACCTTGTCAGCTGAGGGATTTGATCTTGCAATCTTTCGGTTACTAGTCCAACGCTCTAACCACTAGGCTACCTGCCGTCTGACTGGCCAGTTATGTTACAGGTCTGACTGACCAGTGTTGTTACAGGTCTGACTGACCAGTGCTGTGTTACTCGTCTGAGTGACCAGTGCTGTGTTACTGGTCTGACTGACCAGTGCTGTGTTACTGGTCTGACTGACCTGTGTTGCAACAGCAACTTACCTTGACAGGTTTCTTCTTCTTTTTGTCTTCCTCCTCATTGTCGGCCTCCTCCTCGTGCTCCTTGCTGCCCTGGGGGAGGTTGGAGTAGTTTGCCAGACTACTGAGCATAGACGATACCATGGGACTGGTCTCCATCTCCTCCTGCAAAGTACATTGACACAAACAGGATAACATAACAATTGGTCAATTCCATAATAAAACATTACTGCAGTAGGCAATGTAGTGAGCATATTGATGCAAGATGGATTCCCTGCATATCTGACGTGTTGCAAAATAAAGCGGGAAGCAATATGACAAAATTGGGGGTGTAAAATATAAAATGTGCAATATGAATACAAACTACTTAATACAGTATATGCAGCAAACCACTCATCATTTCAAATGAGGATCCCTTTGAGAAAAAATGTAATACACTTTTGCTTATGAAGGTAAATGGCTTTGTCTCAGTCATTTTCTGTAGCAGTTTGGAACTGTGTTTGTATTAACCTGAGGTGTTCACTCGCCCTTCAAACAGTAATTACCCTCATTAATCGATGTCAGGGCCCTTATTCAATCACTCGCTGATCCGTGAATGTGTGTGTGTGTGTGTGTGTGTGTGTGTGTTTGTGTGTGTGTCTGCCTACAAATTCCAGTCTCACAGGCAGGACCATACTCTGGTCATCATACAGTTGGCTTGTGTTGCATATGCATGAGTAGGTGTCTGTCTGTCTGTCTGTCTGTCTGTCTGTCTGTCTGTCTGTCTGTCTGTCTGTCTGTCTGTCTGTCTGTCTGCATTCGTTCCTGCATGTGTGTGTGTGTGTATACATACCTCAAACAGAGCCATATGTTTGCCATCGTATTGCTGGCTCTTCTCTGTGTCTTCACTGCTGTTGATGAAAGGGCTACTCTCCTTGGGGTTCCCATCACCTGAATGAAGAAACACAGAACCATCATCAGATGGGCTGTAATACCACGCATCCCCATTCTATTCAATACCTAAAATGGTCAAATGTTTCTCATGTATCCCTGTTCTATAATTCGATACCTTAAAAGCACAATGCTTAATTTGCTTCACTATGTCTTTATGAATAAACAGAAGCTGTTGCCCACCAGAGCTTCATTCCCCAAACAAGTGTCCCATCACATATGTGATGTCATGTTTTGGGACTGCAAGGCTTTGAGCAAGGCTGATAGCCCCAGTTAAGTGCTCACTTAAAAAAATATATATATTCCACGAGGTTTCACACTCGCTTGCCTCTCAGTCGAACTTGCAAGGACGACCTTCCCTGAAACACATATTTTAATTTACACTCTAAGCTCCTCTCACCTGGGGTCATGTCTTGGACTGTGCCACGAGTCAAGCTATTTCTAGTGAAAACGCAGCCTGTGCGGTTGACGGTAGTGCACCGCTAACTGCATTCCCCCTCTGTACTCTTGCTTCTCTATGGGGAGTGAAGGAGAGAGTGGTTGATGAGAGACTGAGAGACGGGGGTTGAGAGAGACCGACAAACAGAGAAAGGGAAATGGAAAAAACTGAGAGAGAGAGACAAAGAGACAGAGATTTAGAGAAACAGACAGAGTAAAAGAGAGAGACAGAGGGGGAGAAATAGAGAGAGAGAGAGAGAGAGAGAGAGAGAGAGAGAGAGAGAGAGAGAGAGAGAGAGAGAGAGAGAGAAGAAAAGTTAGAGAGACAGAGAGCTGCAGAAGGAGAATATTAAAAGCTACTGCGGTACTTCAATTCCAGCTCACGTCAACACACCCAACCAAAAATACCTGCTCTGTTTAAAACGTAGGTGTGTCCATTTAATCCAACATGTTGTGGGTTTTTCAGGGCATGTCATATATTTCCATCCATAGACAATAATATCAGATATACTCCAGAAGAAAACTGCACACATGCACTGTATTGTATATTAATATACACAAATCACTACTATGTTGTAAAGAAATCAATGCCCACACACACATACAAACACAATGCTTTAGGCTGTTGTAAGACTCCACAAGGATTCAAAGCCCAAGTCATTTGATCTTTTGCTGAACAGCCTGGCAGCCTTCCTTAGATCATCAAAAACAGACAGATTGAGTCATACTTGAGCAGTGTTGTGCTTGACAGGGTAATACACCCTAAAAATGAGTGGTCTACACAACTCTCATATCCTTTATCTCTCCCCAGCCCATCTCTCCTGATAGTAAATTAATTGGAATTCCAACATCAAAGGAACCATGATGAATTTATGAAAATAAGTGATGGTTCTCAAAGACATCCTGCCTTTTTTCTTTGACCATTCCCTACTTGTCGTTCGTCAATCTCATTTGTCCATGCAAACTGTAACTATTGCTTAAAGAGGCAGTCAGCAAGTACTTTGTGAACCAAGCTTTGACACTGGGGGAAGAATACAGTCTGTGTTAAGTACATACCTGAAATGTCATTTCTCAAAAGTAAAATGTCATCAACTGTCCCAAAGATGATGTGTAATAACATTGACGATGTACTCACTATTCCAAATGTAAGTTACAGAGTATGAACTGGTGCTGCAGCATATGCCCTATGGTATATCATGTATCATAATATAATCAGTAAATCCTATACTGAAATCCTTATGCATATGACATCACAGTGCTTGATTGAAAAACATTCCAATATTCCCAAACTTGGAATGTATGGCATATATAAAATTGATTGTATACTCACCTTTCCCCATATCTCATTTACAAAGTAAATATATGAGGATGCATATACTGTATAAGGTATATCCCATATCTTAATATTATCAGGAAACTATGACGTCACAGACAGCGCTATGCAGCAGACGGGTCAGCGGAGTGACTTTCCCATGATTACTTATCAAAAGGTGACAAGGCATTGGCGCGTCACCACTCGAGAGCATGTTATGTTCCTGGCAGGAGGCTCTTGAAGATGTTCAGTCACTTGCAGGCCCCTGGAGAATCCCACCCTCCCTCTTCATCCTCCCGTCTCCATTCCCCTGCTGCTAGTCAATGTCACCGCTGCTTATTTAACTACATCTTGGTTAAATGGTTCTGTGAGTTGGTGTAAAATTACATTTGAGCAGATTTCAATGAATATATGATGTGGCCATATGTAGAGAGGGATTCCTAACATTTAGGCATTTTTGGGGTGTGTAGTACAATGCCAATACACCACAGCTAAGGGCTGTTCTTAAGCACGACACAAAGCAGAGTGCCTGGATACTGGCCATATACCACAAACCACCAAAGTGCCTTATTGCTTTTATAAACCGGTTTCTAACATGGTCCCTACAAACCCCCGCTGTTACAAACCAAATGCTCGGCTAGAAGCAGGAGGATATAATGTGTTCATAAATTCCTTATTACTTTTCTCTTGTTATTTGCCTTGGAACATCGTAGTGATTATTCAGATAGAACAGTAAACAAGTATTTTTGTGTCATACACGTTGATGTTGCGATAGGTATTCTTATTGTTTACGAATGGAACAATTGACAGTCTCCAGAAGTTCGTTTTGAAAATCTGAGCTTTCCATTGGACAGTGGATGATTGTGCTGCGTAGAATGCACAAGCTCAGTGTAGCGCAGTGCAGAAGCTCATATTTTCAGCTTCGCGCAGCTCTTGCACAGATAGAACGCCACGAAATGTGGACAGAGTTTTAGGGGTCTCCTTAAAGGTGAAGAGCCACAAGAATGAATGTTGACTCTATCAGAGTGCTAAGCCAACAACGGTAGAGGCCATTTACGGTGTTTGCTGCTGGGTTTCGGGGTCAATTTCCTCTCAACCCTAGGCAATTCAGGGATTGAATTGCATTTCGTACAGAGAGATGCCATGTCCAATTCAACCGACAGGATTTGAAATGGAACTGACCCCCATTTCTGGGGTACATGTTAATATTGGCAGTGGCCCAAAGTTTTCCCCCCACATAGTGCATAGCCAAATGGCTTAAGTTCATGTGCATTAGCTACCTCATCCACTCCTCCCCTCTGGCTCAGCCCAGAGATGTGCTGCTCACTGCTCATCCTTGTACCATAATTGAGCTGTGGGTTATCTCGACGCAGTGACCCAGCTTGCTGACATGACTACAACAGTAGGTATAAGGTGAATGATGTCCGGTCAGCATTACTATGCAATCTGTACTGTAGTACTCATGCGGTACAGATTATAGAGTGCGAGTCTAAGGCAGCCATCAGTGCTAGCTATTACACTCTGCGAAAATGTCAGATCGGTGCCAACCGAAACTGGGCCAATTTCTCGTCCCCCCCCCCCCCCCCCCGGACTGACATGACAGTCTGGAGTGGTCCAAAAGCAAACCCACACTGTCAATAAACCAACACTGGGCTATTTGAACACACACACACTGAGACATAAAATCATGCCTACACATGCTCACATAGGGCCATAAATAGATATGTGGCTGATCTTTCTTTCTTTCTTTCCTTCCTTCTATCTCTGTCTCTCTTCTCTCTCCGTCTCACACACACACATCCCCTGACACACGCATGGGTTATATTGTCACATTTCCAATTAACATAGAATGCTACCAATAATAACAATGCAGCAATGTTCTCCTCACAAACCAACTATTGACAGGACAAAACAATTTACACTTGTGAAAACTGAGTATGCACAACATCCCTCCAATTATTATCAATATGCACTATGCAGGTGCTCCATCTCAACATGAGTTTTCATGCAGCCCTGCCACGGAGGTTCCACCTTTGACATAGCCGCTCTCAACTTCAACCAAGCCAAAGCTGACAGCAGCCATTTTCTGATTGGCTAGAGACGCAGTGGGAAAAGGACGTTGGCACATTTACGAAGAGAGCTAGGAGAGAGCTATCCTAGCTCTTAGCACATTGACCAGCGACGTTGTCTTCCCATCATGAATGGCTTTGTGCCATACCGCTAGCCGGGCACATCAGCTTTCATTTCTCTTAAATGCTAGGACTATCCATCAGCTATCTGACTCAGACACCTGGCAAAAGTATGCTTGTATGAAAGTCCAAGAAGTTGAATACAAATCGGCGATCCCTCCAAACTACATTTGTTTACTATCTTTAGATTCTGGCGGGAGGGTGGGATATGCTACTGTAAGAGAAACCGATGATTCAGATATTATGGGGTCCAAGAATAATACACATTTATTGAGATTGATGTTTGTTTGTTTTTCATTACAGTTTGAATTTGTGAGGTTCCTTGTCATTTTATGACCCGATATTGACATTTTCAGGTGTACATTTTCGCCACGGGCAAAATGGATACAATACACTATCATTATACCTATTGCATGATTTAACTGACTTATCTTATCTGGTTTAGTCCTATACCCTTTTATATCCTCTCTGTATATTGTATATTATTAGTATTAAAGGTATTAAAAAAGCTTTGTGGCCATACAGTGGAACTGACCCCCATTTCTGGGGTACATGTTAATATTGGCAGTGGCCCAAAGTTTTTTCCCCCACATAGTGCATGGCTTAAGTTCATGTGCATTAGCTACCTCATCCACTCCTCCCCTCTGGCTGTGTGTCCCAAATGGCACCCTATTCCCTATATAGTGCACTACTTTACCGGCTGTTCTTCTTTCCCCAGACTCTCTGCTCAATCAAACAGACTCTGTCAGGCAAGCCGCCGCAGTGGGGTGCAGTGCACTGG